>NC_134470.1:3802053-3859053 GCF_964194025.1 Convolutriloba macropyga
AAGGCATATTTTCTCAAAAGTGGGAGTGCTGATCGTCCCACGCGCACAGCCAGGGCCCCCAAACCAGCTGCACCAGAACCAAATTGCCTTGCTTGTCCACCACTGTATGTTGAGCTCGCTTGTCGAATTTGTGCCTCGTAGTGTGAGTCCATCGTGCGTGAGAGCTAGTTGGTTGATGAGTGAGTGCGACTGTTTTTTGGTTTTGATATTGTCAAAATGATGCTGCAGAATTCCTCTGCAGACGAAACTTTAGAGTTAGCGATGTTCGACCGCGTGACAAAAAAGGAACTAGACTGCCCATTTCGTTCCGTAGACTGACAGTTATTGACTGAAAGGCTGATTTTACAACATCTTTCCACTGCAACTTTGCAAATGAACGATAGGAAACGGCGGACACTCTTTTGTCGTTGTCGTTGTCATGGGTCAACGTAATGCTACGAAGAAGAGACGTACCCTTGTCACCCAAAACCTCATTTTGAACCAAGTCACAGTAAACTAGGATATTGTGCAGACCAGCGTCAATGTCCACCGGGAAACGACTACCGCGCTCGTGCACACTCAATGTAGTTACACCCAAGATATTTTGCAAATCGTCAGATACCAATCGAATAAAGGGCAACGATGGGTTGTTTTGTGCTGATGGTTCTTCATTATCCCCTGCATGTATCTCTAGGCGTTGATTTTCTTTCCTGACTGTCCAGGAAAAGGGCCAGCGACGAGTTGTTGTGTTGAACGCCTTCTGACATAGCTCCGTCATCAGGTCATCAACAGAATTGTATCGGCCAGCGCTTATTTGATCTCGACGAATGCTGCCTTCTCCGCTCTCATCAGAGTCATCGTCTTCGTCGTCGCTACACCAGTTGAGAAGGGACGAGTGATTGTCGCGAGAAACTGTGGCACCCAGAAGCAATTGTTGTTTCTGTTGTATGACTGCATGTGATGCTTGTTGCAACGACAAGTTCTCTTGCTTGATTTCCTCCTCTTCGTCCATACTTTCAAAATCATCATTGGATAAATTTCTAGAGTCGTCGTCATCGTTGAACGCAGCAGCAGCAGCATTGGTTTCAAAAGTTCCGTCAGTAACGTTTTTGATGGTAGAGGGCCAAGAAATTTCCAAAAGAGCCACTTGCCATGTACCCAACGACTTGTTCAGCTCAATGACATTTGGTAAAAGATTTGTAAAGCGTGCTAAAGTGTTTTGCTCGTAGGTTTCCATCGATGCATTGGAGATCAGATTCAACGTGAACCCCCGCTGCATTCCGGTGACTGAAATATCCGAGAGAGCAGTCATATTTCCTGATACTTGACAAGTTCAGATTCGTAAAAACGCCCAAAGATTATTTCGTTAGTTTCGTTAGAGACCACCCGATACGTAGGAGGATTTTTTGTCAAAATGGCTGAAATGCGAAATATCTCGTGGCTGAATTGCACCTTGTAACCTTTGTGAAATGTCTCCAATTTTCTTCGAATCCTCACCGTGTCTCCAATTTTAAAGTTGGGTTTGCGCAGGTCTTTATTCAAGGTCAAAGAAACCAAGTAACCCACGTGATCCTGGGTTACGTCTTTTGGAGCCATTCCTATTACGCGATTGGTTCGAGAATTTATAACTTGAACAAAATTTTGTAACTGGTCAATGTACCTTTATGTGTGATGCTCATTCATGTAACGATAAATTAATGCCTTTAGTGACCTTACATTCCGTTCTGCGAAAGCACTCTTCTTTTCATTGTAAGTTTGATAAATGGCAATTTTTTTCGATTGGCAGTATTTGGCGAATGCGCCCAAAAACTCTTTACCATCATCGGCCCACAAGCGCTCGGGAATAATACCACTGTTTTTGAAACCTTTTCTTTTTGTAATCATTCGGCAAAATGCTTGTTTTGTTGTTGTTGCGTATTTGTCCTTCATTGGTTCGACTCTCAGATAGCGGCTCAGAGTTTCAACAACCACCAAAAGGTACCTAACGCCGTTGTTGAATGACTGGACAGATTGCATATCTGCCAAATCGATTGACCAGATTTCGTTCAAGCGATATGATAGAACCTTGAGGCGTGGGAAATTACGCCTGGTTTGCTTGAATTTTGTGTAAGTGGAACTCGTAGATAAATACTTTTCAACAGTTGACACAGGCAACCCGGTTGTTTTTGCGAGTGATTTGGAGTTGCCAAAAGCACTGCTAGAATGCGATACGTCAGAGTAATGCCTGTGTGCTTTCTGAAAACTTGGGTTCACTGACAGCGCTTGAGAAACGACTCGCTCCCGAGAACATTTTGTGCAAGTAAAATCCTCCTCACCGTAGTCCCTGACACTAGCCAAACCACTGCAGTCAAAATGGACCCAGCCACAAATGGTACACCAGAGCAATGGCTTTGTTTTGGTGCTCTTTCCCAAAGTCTTGCTACATGAACCACAAATTGTTTTGGAGGGCCCTGGATTGGGCTCCACGCCGCCAATTTTTAACAAGGCACACAAAAGTAGGCCGCAGAAGGTTAGCCAGTGCTTCAAATAAACATTGAGGAGTGAAGAATTTACCCTAAAATATGGAAAGCCAGGTAGGCGTCGAAGTTGTAGTGGGCGGTTCTTGATGCTGTGGCGTGTTTGATGCAATTCTCTTGGCAAAAGTATTAGCGACAAGATGAGGTAGTAACTGCAGTTGCGAAATAAGCTCAAGGTCATCTTTTGTCAATTTTTTGTTGGGACTCTGTATATCAATAAGGAAGTCAAGTAGATTACTAGAAGTTTTTTTGTTGTCTTTTCCTTGTATTATACCTGATTCCCTGTCTAAGGTAAAATTTTTTTGGCTGAGAATGTTTAGAATACGCTTGGTTCGCTCAATCTTTCCACTGCTCATTCCACTTGCCAGCAGAGTATCAAGTACCTTGTCGACTGCTTTGTCTGGAAGAAATTTGTTTTCAGGCAAGCTAGTTTGATCTGTTGTGGTGGCGTTGTAGGACGGAAAATCTTTGTTGTTGTTGTTGACGAGTTGAGACGAAACACTCAACTTGGCTATTGCCTCTGAGTTGGAGTGACTGCTGGGGCTTGCACCCAAAATTTCAATTTTTGCTTGTTCTGATTGGGAGGGAAGCTGCTGCTGCTGCTCCTCAAAGTTGACTGCTGAGGAACGTTTCAGCGACAATAGGTCGTTATAACAATTCAACGATAACAGAACATACTTTTTAGTGCCGACTTGTTTCTTCATTTCATTCTTGACAAATGAAGCAGGACGTCTGGGGCGATTATTTTGACGAGTGCTATTCCCTGATTGGTCGCCAAAAGTCTACGCTTTTCAGAAACCTTTACTTTTTTCTGACATATGGTCTCAATAATAGGACGAAACTGTTTGGATGTAACATTTTTATTTGACACGCAAACATTCCCCTTAACCACATTAAAAACGCAATTTATTAGAAACTTTATAAATGTCAAATCCGCATGAATCAAAATCAATCTCTGTAAAACTGGTTTAACAGTTGTAAGAATCTGTAAAATACTTTGATTTTGTGAAAGACTCATTAAGTTCAATATGATCGGAATTTTTAGAGTTTATATGAAATAATGGTGGCAAGTTGCCCGTAGCGCAAATATTTGAAACTAGGCGTAAATTTTCGTCACAACGCGGATCCAAGTCAATCAGAAGATGACCATAGGGCTCCTCTGTAGCTGATCGGTAAGCAGACAACAAAAGATCTCGATCTCACAGCTGTCTCCCCAAGCAGTCAATTTGGTTTATGTCGCGTGGGCTTTTTAGCAGCAGCAAGTGGGTTAGATTCAAGTCGATTGTCTTTGAGTTTGGACTTTTTTGATAGAGATTATGTTTTAGGAAAATAACGTGTTGATTTTTGTGGCGACCGGATACAACGAGGTTCAAAAACTCTAATGAATTGGCGAGTTCGCCGAACACGTCATCAAACACCAACAGGTTGCGCTTGAGATGACATTACCGCCAGCTTCTTCCAATCCACGCCATTGAGAAAGTTGATCTCATTGTGCTTTAATTTCGAGGCAATATCATCGTAAACCGGCTGCCAATGCTGAAATAGGTAGGTTATGCAATCAAAATTGGGTCGAAACAGTCGACGATGGTTAACCAGTAAATCTGCAACAATTTGTGTTTTTCCGCAACCACTGGGACCAACCACGGCCATCAGGAAGTGTGGATCGGTGCTGAGGATTTTGTTCATCTTTACCAAATTTGAAAGGCGGCGCTGTGGGGTTACTTTGGTGTAGGAACAAGGCAACCAAGAAAAAAGCCAAGTATTGACCAGATTTGGGGGTTACTGTACTGATAGTAAGTTATTGATATAAAACAACAAATGATAGCAATGAGTAGGAGGAAAGAGTGTACAACACATATGATTAGAGAACGCTCTATATGAGCGCAACAAATCTTCCAAGGTGGGCGCTCTTGATTCTCGTTATCAAAAACCATCTGATTGCTGAGATCAATTGCGCAGTCTGGATGGTCTGTCATTATCAGCCAAATGTTACACGCTGAGGGGGTTTTGGTGGACCAATTTTGGAACTAGCTTTTGAGATGGAAAGAAAATATTCCAAAAGTTTTATGGCCTCGCACAGCAACTCGAGCTCTGAGAGTGTTAAATCAATTTCTGTTTTCATAATAACAGTCTTCCCACCAACTTCTTTATAACACTGCTTCTGGAGAATGACTTCAGTTTCATCTCCGTTATTTTTAGCATAAAGAGAAGCAATCTTTGATACGTGCAGGGTTAGTAAATTGGGGTCAAGGCAACTCATGCTCAGAACGGTAAAGCGTCAAATACTTGGCACCTTTGGCACTTAAAGTTTAGCCAGTATAGGAGACCGCTAATGTGACCAAGAAGAAAATGATTATATACGTTAGGTATAACATACACATAGCCGGGTCCGATGTCATAGGTTGACTTCATAAATCCGTAAGCATCATGAAATATTGCGTGACACCGAAGAATTTTTGAATGTTTGAAATAATTGTGCAAAAGACTGTCACCTGGACCAATCAGTCCACCAAAAGGAGCTTTTTTATTTACTTCGCTTAGGATGCACTCTGGATCAATTGTTAAACACACTGCGAGAAAAGCATTCTTAGTGTCTGAGTTGTTTTTGAACAGAGAACGGCAAAGGGAAAAATTCTCTAAAACTTTATTTAAATTTTGATCTGGAAACATTGAACGAAAAACCAACTGTTTTACATGACGAGTTTACAAATTATGAATAGGCTTTGAAGTCTTATCAGTAGTCTGTCTGCTGTGACAGATACATGTCCGGGTTTTCATTTTTCTCGTCTGATCCTTCGTTGTTGATCAAGTCGTTTTCCCAACATTCCCAGCAACTACATTGCGCTTCTGTGAGTCCACATTCGACTTTTAAAAAGGCTGAATGTTCTGACATGTTCACACTTCCATAACCAGCGGCCAAAATATCAATAAAAGATTCAAGCGATGATTTAAACGGCGAGTCGCTGCTCTGAAGACTCTCAATTTTTGCCAGAAGGCGGCGCTGATCCTCGTTAAGCGTAGTAAGCTGCAAGGGTCGCACGGGACAAGTTTTTTCAATTTCCCAAACTATGTCCATCTTTTCGTTCGTTCTCTTGTCCAATCCCAGCTCATCTGCTCTTAGAAAATGTTCAAATTGTTCTCCTCGACGAACAACGTCGACGGCGCCAATCCCAAGAAACTGATTTATAAAAGTTTGAAGGGGCGACTGTGGAACAAACATGCGTGTCCGTATTTCACACAAGACCTTTCCTTCGTGACGAACGAATGACTTGATTGTTTTCTCCATCTGCTTTGGATTGTCGCTGCATACCATAATGTGTTGATGATCTGAAGTTAAATCTTCACACCAGCGGAAGCAGCTACCAGAGTTCTCTGAGCCAGCCTCATGAGAAACAACTGCAAAGTCGAAATCGGTGTGAGAATCAATCCACTGAGTGAGGCCACGAGTTTGATTCTGGATGGAGAGTGAAACTTCACTTGCTTCATGTTTTCTCTTCTTTTGAGAGACTGAGGCTGTTTCCAACGAGAGTTTTGCAGGAACAAGTAATTTTGCTGAATATATAATGAAGCGGTAATTTTTTGAAGAATAGTTTGAAACACTCATCTGTACAACTGATTTAGAAGGCAACGTTGATGCAAATGAAACGGAGAGAGAAAGAAAAAATTTTCCAAAATTCCAGAAAGATTTCCAGATAAGATATACCAACTTTTGTTTACGAATGGAATTTTCTTTTAAATAAAAATAAGACATCTCGGTCTTTCAGGATTCGAACCACAGTGAGGAGTAGGACACTTGTGCAGCATTTAACTGCGTTTAGCCATACCTGAAAGACCAAGGTGCCTTGGTTTTAACGAAAATTCAAAAAAATTTTATAGTTGGATTGATCTTGAAAGAAAATGTAAATTTGAGTCGAATTGCTTAGTTTAGGAACTGAAATGGACTCGAGGAGTACAGCTGATGATGGGAAATGGGTTTAAAAAGGCTCGGAACAAATTAGAGAAAATGGGATTTGGCGCAGTGGTTAAGCCCAATTTCAAAAAATTTCGATTGTGCGGGCGCGGGTTCGAATCCCCCACGGAGCTGGGTTTTGGTAGAAATGTGTCTAAAAGTGTGCGACAGACCCCCCCATTTCTCACTACTATCACAAAATAGCAAAATCTCAGAGCCAACTAAGTAGCTACAAAATTCTCTATAAACGACTTCAAAAATGGTCCCCGCGTGAATTATAGCGGAAAGATACTCGAAGCCCTCAATATCTTCAAATTTCTGTTGAGCTTTGCCCTAACTTTTGTGAGACTTTAAGCTGTAACTATCTGCAGACGCGAGCTATGTAAACTTCATTTCCCCAGATATTAAAGCTGGTTTTATCATCCGCATTGGAATTAACGATACCGTTACCGAGTTGTAGATTGTATATCTACAACCATAGCTCTGATAAAGTCACTGAGAAAAGCTGGCCTCTGAGAACAACCACATAGCGGATCAGGATACAAGCCACAATTTTGACGTGACTTTAGCAGAGTGAAGTAATACTGCTTGAAACATGCACTTTGTAAATTTTATAATCCAGCACTGCATATGGGATAATCTGTCATTTAAGAATCTGGCATTGCAGTTATCTGGAATTAGAACTTGCACGTGCGCTCTCATCGCGATTTCAAAAATATCTGAGGGTTAAGTTCAAAAGGCTGGCATTTATAATCTGTTGCTCCTTGCACAGCAGACACCAGTTATTTTCTGACAGTAATTTTCCATTATGAATTTAAATCAAACAATCAAATAAAGCCGACGGAATTGCTCCCAAACAACTAGCGAGCTGCTGAGTTCGTCAATTGCTAGCTGCAGCTTAGACAGTCTATTTTAAGCTTAACTGGCGGCGGGGGAGAAGATTGGGGTCCAAGTGTGCGGGGTTACGGGTGGAATGAGGTCGAGGGGAGATGGAAGAGAGGGAGGTTGAGGGGTCAAACTTAAAAATCATACCTTCACACATCGCATACTTGGAGACTAGTAAGGCTTGAGACTCTAAGAGAACTGCTCAGCTACTTAATGCTCTCTGGGCTTTTTATCCCGCTTTTGAGGACAAAAACTCAATTAGCAAGACGAAACAATATATCAGACGAAAAATTGCATTACAAAAGACCATCAAGACTAACATAATTGCTACGATGTTTGAGAACAATTAATAACGCTTTTTGCAACGAAGATCAATATAATTTCGATTACAAATTAGAGTGATAAGGAGAAAACAGTGAAATTAATAACTAGCCACATACAAGCTAGTGTGCTACACTAATCAGCTTTGAAATGATTGATACACTGAGTACATTTCTTTGCTTTTGCAAAAAAAGTCTGCATAAGAAGAGGTTACATTTTGATTAGCACGATAGATGGCGATTACAAGTCTGCTAAGGCGGAATCATTCGTGTCGCTGTAATAAGGATCTCCGTCGGATGGTTGCCAGCTTGGCCCAGCCAGCAGAATCCTCGTCGAATAGGCATCCAGCAAAACTTCATTCGCTTTGTCACCCAGCTCCTCAAGATCCCAGGGATCAAAAGTTGGGTTCTGGTTGTACATGAGAGGTATGTATTCGTCAACTGGGATCAACCGAGACAGAATTTCAGTATTGACCAATTTCTGAGCACCTGAAATGAGCAATTATGATAACATTGAGCGTAAGGTTAAGACCAAACAAATTTCTGATCTTAGGACAGATCCTGGTACTCTTAATAATCGGATTCTGTCTTTACTTTCATACTTCAAATTGCATTTATTTTGGATAGCCAGTTACTAATACCAGCAAGGAAATTAGTTAAAATCTGATTACTTAACTTTTCAATTGACTGTGATGAGTAAGCTGCCGCCAATTGAATCCAGCTGCTTAAAATGGGAGTCAGAGAGCAACTTAGATCTTTTTAGAAAGTCAAGAATACGTCAGAGGCGAAAAAAATTGGACATATCAAATGGACATATCAAATCGGTCGAGCGGAAATTGGTCATAAAATTATTACTGAACAGAAGACATAAGCACCCAAGCTAGGGGTTTACAGAAAAGATTCGATTCCGTTAACCATTAGTGGACGAACCAACCCCAATTAATCAAATTCGGACCTCATTAGAAAATGCTGTACAGGATCTTTTGGTGTGACCTACCTCGCAGTGTCAGCATGTAGGCAACCGTCCAGTACGAATACCCTGGTTTGACCAGATGTTGACAGCCATCACATTCTATGTCATCGGCTAGAGCTTTCCTTCCCAAATAACTGAAAAAATAGTCCCGATAAGAAAAAGACCAGATTAACCCCAACTGACAGACGATCAATACTACAGACCGAGTATAATAACTCGAAAATGGAACTCTTAAAGAGCAGCCTCCGATAATGAACAAGTCATGAACCAAGACGTCCACGAAAGTAAACAGAAAACTACAAAAATCTAAAAACAAAATATTAATTCCTTTCACATTTACAGTAATAGGGTTATCGGAGATGCTATGTCAAACAAAGCAAACTTCGAGAGGTCTTTACACAATAGCAGCTTAGACGGCAAACTCCAACTTTGTAGAAAACCACTGAGAGGCGAAGTAAAAGGATAACAAACATAGGCAAGAACCTGTTTTTACTATCGATTTTGTTGCAAATAAGTGGCATCAAAGTAATTTAAACATTCGCAGACAACCTAAACTTTTCGAATTCTTTCTCGTTATCTATAGATAGAAAGCATATATGAACTTAAACCAATAAAAAAAATGGGGGCCACGCAACAAGAATAGCAATAAATGCAGACAACAACCAAAAGTTCATTATAAAAAAACAAATGGTCTCATAGTCCATGAACCTATTAGCAGTAAAATGAATCTCCTAAATGGACACAATTATCCCTAATTAGAGAGCAAATGAGAGCTATTTTTAATAACTAAGGAACCAAACAGGAATTAAAAATAGCGCGAAAAGTGCAAATTTGAAAACCAAAAAAAAAAAAATTCGAAAGAAGTACTGTCAGAGTCGTAAAAACTGAAAGCTATCAATAAAACAAATAAATAGAATCAAACATGACAAATAGAGAACCTAATAACATATCATTAGATAGACTATGTGACAGAACAAACAAAAACAACTACCAGAATCCGCAAAATCTAAAAACATTTTTTGAAAACAAGTTGTATCAAATTGGTCAAAACCTTCAATTTGAAATGAAAAAAAAATTAACAGAAAAATACCAACCAAAAAGGCTAATGGCTATTATCATTAATGAGACAGAATAACTGGACAACGAAAAAAAAACAGCAAAAAAAATTTATTTTGAACGCAAGACGTGTAAAAGTCGTGAAAAACGTTAGATGTGCTTTTCAATTGATTTCAATTGATTTTCAATTATGACTCACAAGGGAGCTACTTGGGGCTGTTCATGATGAGGCTGAGTTATAGAACAATAAAGCGATAAAGGAAGATTCAATTCATTAAAATTAATATGAATTAACCCCAAGAGAGCCATTGAGACCCCCATAAATGAGACGAAATAACAAAACATAGGTGTCAGATTGCCAGAAATTAGCCGCAATAGCTTCGTAGATCTGTAGTCTCAAGAAAACAGTAAAAAAGACAGACCAAAAAAATTCGTATTTTCATTGAAGCCTGATATGTTATATTTTGATTAAAAATCTGTATTGCTGCCTCTATTAGCTGCTGTCTAATAACCTTTCATTTAGAGTGACACACACCCATTTGACCTTATCTCTTTGAATTAAAGTAAATAAAGGTCAAATTCAAAGTGAGGAAGTCATTTTTGTGAGTGAGGTAAGTCAAGTGTGACCAAAAATTTAATCACGCAAATGAACAAAAAAAACTCGCTCCACTATGATCGAAAAAATGACAACACCCGCGCACTTCAGTTGAAATTGCATGAACGAATGAACAAAAAACAGATTTGAAGTGGCTGTAACGTCATATGGTCGTAACAAAAATCGCGACGACGAAATTAAAAAAAACCAAGAGAAGGCCAATAATAGCCCCAGCTATCGCTGTGCGGCTATTAATAAACAAAAAGAACTGCAAAACTGCAAATCTAAAAAAATCAGCTTTTGAAGACAAATAGCGTCTTGAAAGTAAGTCTTCAAGAAATGAGTCTTGAAAACAAGTAGTTTTCTTTAGTTGGGTTTAAATTTAAACAACTGCGACTATGCTTTATTAGGACAAACGCTTCACCTTTCAAAAGTATTCGTGAAGAAAACGAAGAGAAAACAGCAAAAAAAGTCAAATTACCTCACATGAAACCTTTTCCTCAATTGACTTTAAAACAGTTTGAAACAATGGCACGCCTTATAACTACTCGCTTTTCGCCCTTACGGCGTGATTAGAAGTTGACTTCTCATTTACGAGAAAAGGATTTTAAAAAAGTGTGAACAGATCCGAAGACCACGCCAATACAATTCAACTACTGTTCAGGATTTTTAAAGACCAGATAAAAAACTAGACTTGAAATGACAAATAATAGTCTTTATAATCATCGAAAAACATTACAAAACAGAAGTCAAAATTTCTCAGAACACTGGTTTGCTCAAACACGGTTTCTCTCTTCTCTGAAATTCACAACGAATAACCATTCTCTTTTTCACTGCACTGCCTGTTTCGGCGTTATCTAAATCATCTCCCCAAATGGCTTTCAAAATCATCAAAATATCTGAACATGTCTCAGGAAAAGATAGCCTTCCAATAAAATTAAAATTCTTAGAATTCTAAAAACAAAGAGCACCGCAATTTAACTCAGCTTACAGCTTCTAACCTATAAACAAATAATTTGACAAATTTTTACAAAAAGTAATTTCAGAACAACGCAAAACAGAACAATTATGCGGAAAAAAACAATGGCAATATCTCAGCCAAAATATCAGATTCATTGGTAGACGTGCAGTATAAAATGGCAGGAACCAATCGAGGGAAAGCTCTTATTGAGATATATTAACTAATATGATAATTTTCTCCCGACTTTAACACAACAGCCGGAATATTGTCGGAAAAGAGCCGGTAATTGACAATTGAGACCCTTGATTAAGAACACAATCGTTAACAAGGGAAGAAATATTGAAAAAACTGCGATTCGGACTTTCTATTCTTCTAATCTTAAGATCCAAGAGCTCAACAAGTAATAGAGCTCAACAATAAGTCAAGACTCAGGGGCATCATATGAGAAAGCCTAATCACAGAATTCCGCTAAAAACAACAAAAGTGAAAAAGATGAAGTCACGCACATAAAAACATCAATAGGATAAAATTTCGTTTTGAGGTTCCAAGGCCCACAAAAACGTAAAACAGAAAATGAACGTCCTACAACGAAACAAAAACATTGCAGATAAGCCGTTAAGTACAATTTTAAAAAAAAATCATCAATGAAACAAGACACTGGACTTCTAAATGAAAAGTAATGCGCTTTGAAAACCAATTCTCCATACTTTAGTAAAAACTTTAGGGAAATTTAAAATCTGAAGTTTGATCTAATTTAAAAAAATAAACCGCCTTATGTCAAAAAAATTGCTCTCGAACGACAGCCGAGAAGAAACATAAACCCACAAATGTCGGAAGAATTGCTCTTGAACGACAGGCGAGGCACTTTAATTCAGGGGCTGTAGCCCATTTCAATTTTTCTTTATGAATGCAAAAAAACCTATCCCCGCCGGGATTCGAACCCTTGACCTCCCGATCCACAACCACCCGCACTAACCACTGCACTACGAATCATTTACCTCTACTATTCTGCAACCCATTTTATATTAGCAACACGCTTTACTTCGGAGTGAGAGCAGTAGAGATCACTCAAAAATGAAGAACGAAACCGTCAAAAAGTCGTTGAGAAGTCTAAGAATGTTCTAGAAGAAAAGCGCAAAACTGTCAAGCAAAAAATTTGCATTAAAAAAAGACACACAAGTTTACAATAATTGCTATGAACCTCGTTCAAGAGCAATTGAAAACATTTAACACCCGCCGGGTTTCCAACCACTGACCTCCCGATCCATAACCAGATGCACTTACTACTGGGTCCTTTTTGCTTGCTGTAATCGACTTTACATTAGCAACAAGCTTTACTTTGGAGTAAGCGCAAAATGGTTTGCATAAAAGACCAACACATAAAAGATTTGCATAAAAGACCAACACGTTTACAATAGTTGCTATGAACTTCGTTCAAGAGTAATTAATTAGCATGATAACATTGAAAGCAAGTATAATATCACGTTGTTTAAAATGACCAATCAAATCGTCAAGAAAAGTGGACAGGCCTTAAAAATTAGGACATCGCCCGACTATTCCAATCTACACGTTTTCAAAAACCGCAATTTATCTAAGGTAAAAAAACCCGATTACACGAGTACGGAAAACAACTGCCAAAAGGCCAAAACATACTAAATTGAATATTTGAAAACACCGATTTTCATAACACAGCCACGTTTGCCTGCGTTAAGTTGGAATATTGGATAGACTCTCCAAAATCCACTGATAACAAAATGAAACAACAAACAATTGACATAAGAATGCAGCGGACACAAAATTGCTTCTGACTTCAATGCTACAAGCATCCAACTTCAGTCTCAAACTACAGATTTCTCAGTCTTCAAAAACTATGAGGTAATACCTTTGATAAAAACACAAACCGACTGCCGTCGGAAAAATTGCTCTCGAAAGACAGGCGGGGTGGAGGCAATTTAATTTCGTGGGGGTGCAGCTGAGAAATTTATGGTGCAGAAAACACACTGAGGTTCCAAACCGATACCGTTTGGCTAGTAGTCGGACATCTTAACCACTCAGGGACAGCGGCTCACAGTCCCTTTTATTTTAGCAACAACTGAAACCTCTCAAAAATGAAGAAATCGAGCAAGAAAATGTCACTTGAGAGGTCGCAGAATGTTCTAGAACAATAGCAAAATAGTCAAGCAAAAATTTTATATAACAAAAGACTATAACATAGCCAACCAATTGCCAGAAAATAGCCGCCGTTGACCCGCTTGATGCACACCGGGATTGAAACCGAAAAAAAAAGATAAATTACCCGAATTTTTTTCTATTTTCTTCAGTGTCAAAGTGTTCTAATTTGGCGTGCAGTTCTAATTTGGCGTGGATTCTAAAACCATACTTAATTCAGATTCTAAACTGAAAGCTAATAAACTTAATACCAATGTCAGCTAGCAAACACTCTAATGAACTTTGATAACCTAATTCTCAATGACTTACTGATCGGGCTGCATCGGTTTACCCGTCTTTTGATTTTGATCTTTTGACTTTGACAGTATTAACCACATTGCGTAACTGAATGCGTGAACAAACTTAAAATCCATTAAGTTGAAGCAGTGAGTGAAGTAAGTCAGAAGTCACACTTGAAAATCGTGACTTATGTAAAACGAAAAACGTGATCAAAAGGTAAAGCGAATTAAAAAAGGAGAGTGCCTAAATAATAGCCGTTGAGAGGCTGACGGCGGCTATTAATAAAGATATAAAATAAGAGCTTATAATCAGAAATAGACATTCGATATAGAAAATAAAGAAACTTTAGTCAACATTCTTTTAGAAGAATTATAAGTTTCCCAGTGAAAGATTATATAAAACTAGTAGGAACAAATATTATTGTCAACTAATGCCATAAACGGGACAGTGACGAACAATCAAATTTATTCTTACAAGTAAAAATGCTGATACAATACCATCAAAGGAAGACAATTCTAAAATCTACACATCAAAAAGAGCTCTATGTGGAATCGAAACCTGCCACTACTTTTCAAGAACTGAAAACAATTTAAAACCTATGTGGAGCAATTTAGAAACATACCCGGCAGATTGCCGGAAAATAGCCGCCGTTGATTCCAATAAGCATGATTGGGATTGAACGAATAGAATATATTGAAAAAAAAAGATTTTTGTACAAAAATATTTTTTACGTCCGATTTATTTTGATGGTATTTCGTAGTTGAACTGTTTCTTAGAGAGAGGCTACAGGGGCTACTATCAACACCAATAAGCATTAGAGGTGGTAACTAAGACTTATAGGAACGACGTTCAAATAGCGGACATCTAAAATTGGGCTTTATGGGTTTATCCCGTTTCTATTTCTGACTTCAATTTTTTATACCGACTCTGTTCATTTTGAATTGCTTTGCTTAGCAACTGATGTTCAAATTCACTTTTAGCAGAATGAGAGAAGAGAGAAACTAGCCTAGAGAAGTCAAAAATATTTCGCGCAAAATGTCGAAAATGCGGCAAAATGGTAAAGCGAAAAAAAGTTTGACGAAGTAAAAAAAAAATATATGAACGCAATAATAGCCGGCTGAGAAGATGAGGGCGGCTATTAAAAAGCGGCAAAATGGTAAAGCGAAAAAAAGTTTGACGAAGTAAAAAAAATACGAGCGCAATAATAGCCGGCTGAGAAGATGAGGGCGGCTATCAATAAAATTTGAGTTCAAACTAGCTGCGCACGAAATTCTAAAACGAGCAACTATCTATTAGTTAATTAGTTAATTACTCTAACCATTACTCTAACCATTAATTAATTAAAAACTGCAATAACGGGACAGTCCCAAAGGGCAATCCAAAGAGTTTTGACATTTAACAACCGGGTTGTCACACTATTTATGGTATGAGACAAAATGATTTCAGAATAGAGAATGAGAGGAATTTACATCAATCATTTGAGGAGAGATGTCTGAAAAATGTAAACATACCCGGCAGATTGCCGGAAAACAGCCGCCGTTGATTCCAATAAGCATGATTGGGATTGAACGAATAGAATATATTGAAAAAAAAAAAGATTTTTGTACAAAAATATTTTTTAAGTCTGATTTATTTTGATGGCATTTCGTAGTTGAACATACTTCTGTTTCTTAGAGAGAGGCTACAGGGGCTACTATCAACACCAATAAGCATTCGAGGTGGTACCTAAGACTTATAGGAACGACGTTCAAATAGCGGGCATCTAAAATTGGGCTTTATGGGTTTATCCCGTTTCTATTTCTGACTTCAATTTTTTATACCGACTCTGTTCATTTTGAATTGCTTTGCTTAGCAACTGATGTTCAAATTCACTTTTAGCAGAATGAGAGAAGAGAGAAACTAGCCTAGAGAAGTCAAAAAGATTTCACGCAAAATGTCGAAAAAGCGGCAAAATGGTAAAGCGAAAAAAAGTTTGACGAAGTAAAAAAAAAATATATGAACGCAATAATAGCCGGCTGAGAAGATGAGGGCGGCTATTAAAAAGCGGCAAAATGGTAAAGCGAAAAAAAGTTTGACGAAGTAAAAAAAAAATACGAGCGCAATAATAGCCGGCTGAGAAGATGAGGGCGGCTATCAATAAAATTTGAGTTCAAACTAGCTGCGCACGAAATTCTAAAACGAGCAACTATCTATTAGTTAATTAGTTAATTATTAGTTAATTACTCTAACCATTACTCTAACCATTAGTTAATTAAAAACTGCAATAACGGGACAGTCCCAAAGGGCAATCCAAAGAGTTTTGACATTTAACAACCGGGTTGTCACACTATTTATGGTATGAGACAAAATGATTTCAGAATAGAGAATGAGAGGAATTTACATCAAGCATTTGAGGAGAGATGTCTGAAAAATGTAAACATACCCGGCAGATTGCCGGAAAACAGCCGCCGTTGATTCCAATAAGCATGATTGGGATTGAACGAATAGAATATATTGAAAAAAAAAAGATTTTTGTACAAAAATATTTTTTAAGTCTGATTTATTTTGATGGCATTTCGTAGTTGAACATACTTCTGTTTCTTAGAGAGAGGCTACAGGGGCTACTATCAACACCAATAAGCATTCGAGGTGGTACCTAAGACTTATAGGAACGACGTTCAAATAGCGGGCATCTAAAATTGGGCTTTATGGGTTTATCCCGTTTCTATTTCTGACTTCAATTTTTTATACCGACTCTGTTCATTTTGAATTGCTTTGCTTAGCAACTGATGTTCAAATTCACTTTTAGCAGAATGAGAGAAGAGAGAAACTAGCCTAGAGAAGTCAAAAAGATTTCACGCAAAATGTCGAAAAAGCGGCAAAATGGTAAAGCGAAAAAAAGTTTGACGAAGTAAAAAAACATAGCAGGACAAGTCCTGACGTACAATTCAAAGAACTTTCATTGACTAAACAGAAAAACTAGACCTAGAATGGACTATGAGTGAATTGAGAAAACCATTTTAAAAAAAAATAAGAAAAAAGAACAAAAAATCAATGTCAAAATGCCGCATATGAACAAAAAAACCACTAGCGAGAAATCAAAATTCAATTAAAACAAAAACTAGGCCTAGAATGAGCTGTGAATGGATTGGGAAAACCGTTTAGAAAAATCCGATCCAAAAAATCGAAAAAACAGTAAAAATCAGAGTGAAATTGCCGCATGTGAACAAAAAACCACTACCGAGAAACCGAATTTTTGTTCAAACACCATTTTTGCACTCTACTTTAAAATTAGAGCGAAAAAAATTCACGCCGCAAAACCCCTCGCTTTTCGCTCCATTTCCTGTTTCGGCGTGACCAAAATCACTACTCCAATTTGACTTCAAAAATCATGAAAATGTGTGAACAGATCTTAAAAAAAAAAAAGACAGCGCCCCAATACAATTCAAATTCTTTGAATTGTAAAAAAAAATACGAGCGCAATAATAGCCGGCTGAGAAGATGAGGGCGGCTATTAATAACAATGAAAACAAATAAACGCGTCCCGTAGCGACAATTATTAAACTTGCAAAAAATACTCACAGCAAATCACCGTCGCGGTCCACAAACTCCGTTACTGCTTGATTCAGAAGTTCTCTGAAGAGATCCTCTTTGTGCGGATCAAATCTGACATCGTCTTCCACAATCAGAGTCAAAGGCGACTCCTTCTCGATTATGTCCGTCCATACATTGTAGTGACTCAAGAAACATGCGACCTCGCCCAGTTTGAGTGGTCTAAAAAACTGCATTGTCGTGCCAAAAAACATGATAGTCATACCATGCATCGCGATCAAAGGCAAAAAGAACTGTTTGTTTACAAAGCAATTGCACCAATCAATCTTTCAATGACATCCAAAAATCAAAAATGTCTACCAGGAACTATTAATGTAAACAAGCAAGCACTGTTCGCAGTCAAATGACACCAAATTGCAGAGCCCTCGCTTTCATGCGAAATCATTATTTTTCTAAATTGTTAAGCAAGTCATGCACAATTTTCTGGTTAGCATAAACGAACATTTATTTCTTGATAATTACTTCGTCTCATGCACGAAATTCAGGCCTTTGTTTTAACAAACGTTTAACCGGCTCTAATTATTCAGTAAATCAGAGAGGGAGATCAAATTGGGATTAAATTTTCTTATGGTTGATTTTACTATTTTTAATTCTCGTTTTAGGTCTCCATTCCACCACAATTCATTACTTAATGATTAATATTTATAGACACAAAGGGCAATCATGAGTTTAATCTTCTTTAAACCATATCCAAAAATCTCTATGGTTGAATCAAATCTTTCGTTTTGTGCATGATCTTCTGGCAACGAATGTAATTACGATACATAACTTTCAGTTCACGTGACCTCCTTCGAAATGAGATTTGGTTTTGTATATGGTCTGATACAACAAGCATCAAGTTTAGCATCAATATGTCTCGAAAATGTTGTCCGTTGAGGGTTTATAGATGACGGCTATCCAGAGCTTCGACCGTATGTAACCTTTACTATAGTTTCTAAGAGGCCGGGAGTACTCTTTAAGTTTAAGAATTTTAATTATTAGCACATCATGTATCATACTGTGGGCCAAAAACAATCCCAAAAAAGATCCCAACCCTGCAATGAACACGACAATAATGAAAAGTCAGGAATAATTAAAATGGTCCCACAACCTTCGAAGTGAGTGCGTTGCGAGATTCATTTGCTTTTACCATCATGCAGTCATTTTGCGTCAATCAAACACAAATTAATTACGGGACAATCTAACATGCCAGTTCAACTTGTTTAGTTTCAAAAGCATACCTTTCTGTGAGCTAAAACGGATGCAGAATTCGGTTTAATTGCAATTAGCAATGAAAATAAGCACAAATAAATGAAATTCTATTTCAAAATTTTCAGCTGATAGCATTTAGTTCAATTAATTGCATCAACAAAACAATGATACGTTAGCATGCGTCAGACTATCAGTAAATATTAAATTAAATTACCTTTTTTCGTATGGATCCTCGTACCCTTGCATACTACCGATGTGTCGTTCTTTCAATTCTGTTTGATTTAACCCCCTAAACAACCGACCAATATCGAAAAAAATTTCAAAATGAATAGCATGGGGATGGAATTTGCCTAGCTTAGGGAGTCTCGACTCACTGGGTTGGGTAAGGGATAGGAGCTAGGGAGAGAGCAGGGTGTCCAAAAACACAAGTGACTAGTAGAGCTCTTAAGAGCAGAGAGCGAACACTGAATTAGCGGACACTTGTAAAGCTCTGAGAGAGGGAGAATATAAAATATTGTAAAAATTGGGTCGGTGGCATTTGATTCTATGAGAAACAACCTAATTATGACCTCAACGTCTAAATCCAAATTGTAACCATACAACAAAAATTCATACTTGGCATCAACTGCAGAAAGCCTCTTGATATGAACATCCGGGAACACTCGTAATAATTCCGTTTTTGTCCATATTTTTCGATCTTCTCTTCTGTCCAAATTAATAAACGTTATCTAAAACACTCCCATTGCTAAAACTCGTCAATTTAATAGACTATTACAACTCGTCTATTAGTCTTCAACTAACCCCAAAATTGATTTCTGAGCATTGACAGGCACTGAAAAAGATCATCCATGCCAGTGCAAAAATCATCAGTTTAACTGAAAAATGAAAAGCTGAAGAAGAAAAGACGCTTCAATTTAATTGAAAGTATACATACAAGCAGTTTTAAATTTAATCAAGCGGCGTAAAAACAAATAAATTCACATGTAGTAGTAGTTTAGGCTTCAGTGTCGTGGCACTAGGGTAGACATCCCTTTATTGGTTGGATAATTTGACCCTCTGTACTGGATTGCAGTTGTTGCAGTTGCACAGAAAGGTCCACGTACAAGAATTTGGTTCAGAGTAATGTCTAGAGAAAAAATTCTGTTGATTTTACAGATATAAAAATTGACTAGAACGCCTCCAGAAATTTTCATCTGCTTTTTTCGTTCTTGTTTGATTTATGTTTATTAGCTCAAATTGTCTGGTATTTGGTTGATCACGACAGTTTTGGTTTCTAGTGATCGGAATATTGATATTGTAATTTCCTGAGAGAAAAGCAATTAAGAGAAGTAGATCGTTTAGTTGTATTGTAATATCCGTGCACTGTCTACGGTTACGGTTTGGGTTGGATGTTATTCTTAAGCACTTTAAACCTCGGAGTTACTTCCAAGTTTCAGACTTGAATTTAATTGAGCAGATGTAAATGTACAATCAGTTTAATACAAAGTTAGATCTATTGCTTGTAAATATTAGAAGTTTTGTGAAGATGAGATGTAAAGCAATTAGAGAGAGGCAGCTTGATTGTGTAAGGTTTAGTTTTGAATATGTTCTTTGGTTTCAGTCCTATCAATGGTTAATTAATCATAGGTTATTTTTACACCTTTTCGTTAATCTCCTTGGGATTTTCGCATAGTTATTTTCTACCGCACGGGTCCTTGTTAGTTAAACTAACAGATAACAGGTTTACCTGCTTGACGAATCCCGTCATGAACAAATATTCCTTGACGTGTTCCGTCAAGATGAGATTCCATTATTTATGATGCTTTCTCTATATTGTTAAAGTCCGGTTTACTATTAATAACCATCTCTTGTTGTTCTCCTATTTGTTTGTGAAAATTTCGAATTATGCGTTTAATATGTAATTTATGAGCATGTCATACATTATGGTTCACTATACTGCCTCCCTCTTAGATAATGTGAGTGTTACACTCACTCACAGAGCAAGAGTTTCAAATGTCCATTTTTGAGTTCATATATTCTTGTGCTTTTTCAATCCCGTATTTGTCATAAATATTACGGGCCTCCTCGTCTTCCATAATTTTTTTTTGCTTGAAGAATGATTTTGAACATGTCCTCACGAACAAACTTGTCCGGATGACAGAGCATTGCCAACTTGTTGAAATGTTTCTGGATAGTACTGGTTGTGGACCCTGTGGCAGGAATAGAAGTTCATAAAAGTTTGGAGGTCGACTGAACGGGCTCTGCGCGTTGATCGCCTCCAGTCTCCTTTGTAGGACCTTCTTTGGGGTTTGCTCTGTTTTTAATCTACCCCTTAGCTTTCTATTGTCTATCTAGGCATTCGCCAACTCCCGAGCTAAGCACTCCCGCTCGTCCACCAGAGCGATACATCCCTTGTTTTTGTTTCGGCTACATTTGTAACCTCCTCCAACTTTTTCTTCAATGTTTCCACCTGCCTCCTGCAGGACTCCCGCTGATTCCCAGCGTATTCAGGTTGCCGTTTGGTCTCCAGCAATTGATCACCTAATCTTTGACTTTCAATTTTAACTGCCGGAGCTCCTCTTCGAGCCGAGCCCCGGCTGTTCCCAGCGTTTCGCTGTTGTTAATCTTCTTTTCTCGCTGTTGTTCCTAGATTCTGTGTTGCATCTCACTTAACTCCCCAACTCTAATTGCGGCTCTATCCACTATATTGGGTGAATGCAGCTGCGTCAGTGGCACCACGTACCTTTTGTTTGAGGTTACTCCAACAATCCGATACACTTGGTGCCTGACTATCGACCTGACCTCGAACACCTCGGGTAGACAGTAGCCATAATCACCGATTTTTGGTTCTGCCATTCCTATATATCATACACGTAAATTAGTCTAATGTATCAATCTCAATTTCTGCCATATCTGGTACAGATTTTGCCTTTTTTGCTTTTATAACTACGATGTTTGTTTCACCATCATACCGTTCAACTGTCCTTTTTCTTGTCAATTTTTGTTCCTTTGTACGTTGTTTTAGATGATGAAAATAACCTAGTTCCCCCATTGGGTTAATTGGTTGCAGTGCAATTACAGGATTGGTGCCACTGCGTAGCATATCGATTGAAAGAAACACGCGTACCAAACAAAATATGATTTTAGATCCAATAAAAATAGTCATCAAACTGATGGTTATTTCCCTGGCCACATGCCAGATTTGTTTCACTTCATTAAAAAAGTATCCAAAAATCAGCAATTGATGGCACTGATGATTGTACTTTAAGTCCGCGTTGAAATGCTCTAGAGTCTCAAGCTCATATAAACCTCATTGTCCCAGGAAAACTTCTCTTCCTGTTATCGTCTTTCTCGAATGCCTTAATTTTTGGGCCATTTTGCTGAGTTCCAGGTCCTTGTCATTGAAAAATTCTTCCATTGGCGTCGAAAATGACCAATTGACGTTAACTCTATAATTAGGCATATCATTGGGTTTTTCAATCATTTTTATTCTTCGCCCATATGTTATCCATGACCCATTCTGCAATTCAAGAGCGTTCGGGTACATGGGGTTGCAATTAATCAGTGTGAAATTTCTATAGAATACTCTAAAAATGGGGTCCTTGTATCTAATAACTTCTGAAGTATTGTCAGAAGACACCCTAATTGTGACTTCCTCCGTACAAAACTGATTTTCGACAACATGTACGATTACTTTAGCGCACCTACGGACACAAAGTATTCCTCCCGCTCTTTCAGCGTGTGTACCCAGAGCGTTTTGTAGACTTAAGAAAATTTGGTGTGAATTTCCGTTAATTGATATCGTTAGAATCATAGCTCTGTGCACTTTTTCTATGTGACAATTTAATAACTCTAATTGTTTCAGGTTTTCAAACATGCCTCAAAAATCCCACACAAAACGTTGGTCGAGTTTTATGTCCCTGAGATCTGTTTCAGGTATATCTGTTGTTAAAAAATGTCGTTCCGTGACCGTCAACTTTTCCGTTGTGTAAAACAAATTTCTGTGGTTTGTTTCAAAAAGCAGAAAATTGTCTATATGTTTTGTCTTGTTTTCCAACTGGACAACTAAATTTCTTTTTCTGTCTAATTTGCTCGTCAAGTACTTTTTGTTTCCGGCTGGGACTATTTTTGCTGTTATCTAGTCTGAAAATTTAACGATCGTTAAAATGTTTGGTTTTTTGTCTTGGTCGAACAGGTATTGTACTGAATCTATTACAAATGTGTCTCCTTGATATAACAAGGTCTGCTCCTGTTTCAAAGGGTCTTTAAAATATATCCATGTTCCTTCATTTGCTTCCCTAGTTTCAATGAACAAAGGCCCCATGAAAATTTCAGCATTTATCATGATGCTACCTTTCTGTGTTTCACCTTTTGGATTGATCCAATCCACCGGGTAGACATAATTAACTCCTTTCTCATCTCCGCCTTTCATGAAAGTTTTTGATATCTTCTCAGCAAATTCAGCTTCGGTTCGGTCAACATTCATCTCGTTGAGGACTTCTTTGCGAGCATTGAATTCAAAATCACCAAGACCCGCTAACCGCGCTTTGTGTCCCTGCCATAGATTTTGACATAGTGACTCTTTTATTGGGTAAAACATTGGAACTATTTGTGATTTTTCGTTTAAGTAAGTTGCGTCGTCATACCAACCACTTGTTTTCAGCACAGTTACCGTATATGCAGCCCTGTACATGCAGTATTTTATTTCACTCCTGCTGCTCTTGGCGTAGACGAGTCCTCCTTTTTTTACCTGCTCCTCATTTATGTGTGACGTTTCGCATTTTGTCGGTTCCGTCATTGCAATTTTCTGCGTCTGTAGAATGTTCTCAAAATCATACCCCACAATCGCCAAGGATTGTGAAAAACCTAATATGCTAACCAACTGAAGAAGTTTCCAGTTCATGGGCACGATACAATATGGGTTCCACGCCCTCTGCATTTTGTCGTATCACCTCTTAAAAAACACATCATTATCAAATTTTTCATCCGAATCGTTATCCTTGAATAAAAAATTGTCTTTCAGTTTCCGTGGTCTTGTTATTCCCGACGCACTTCTTTTCTGATATCGTCGTCCGGCGACATTTTGTGAAGTAGAAGCCGTGCTCCTATTTGGAAATTCTTCGCATTCACTCCTTTCGGATGTTGACACCAGACTATCCCACTTCTGCTGTGTGGCTACTTTGGAGGCAGGTACCTTTGTGCTTCTGCTCTTATTGTTGGTGTTAGTATTTATTGATTCTCTTGTACTCCCACCCATAGGTGTTTGAAACGATTCGTCTTTGACTGTCTCATTGTGAGTTTCAGTATTAGGATTAATTTGACTAATATTTCCTTCAAGCTGAACTTCTCTTCTTTCTGTGAAATTCAATTTTGGGGTCACCACTTCAATTTCCACAAAATCATTGTCCTCCGTAAGGTCGTTTTGTGTTATTCTCGGTTCAATCTTTCCCTTCTTAGGTTCTTTTTTATCAGTGGTAGCACTTCTACTGTCAAAACGTTTGAGTCGATCGTAGTGGACCTTTTGTTGTTTTTTTTTGTTTTCACATCCTCAATAACAAAGTTCAGATCGTTTTCTATTTCACGTATTACCTGCGGTCCGCTGTAAAATGATTTAAATTTCTTTGTCTGGCCAGTTTTTATTGTGGGAAAGAACACCATTACTAAATCACCTACTTCATATTGTGGTCCAAATGTGCTACGGTCGTAGTAGGTTTTTTGTCTTTCTTGCTCCACATCCATGCTTTCCCGTACCAGCTCACGGCACGTTTGTAGTTCCTCTTTCAAGCAACCAACGTAATCACTCAAAGTTTGATAGATTTTGGTTTGTATTGTTTGATACATGCAATCAATCGGCAGCGCGCATGATCGTCCAAAAAGGAGGTAAAAGGGGTTGTACTTCGTAACAGAGTGAATTGATGATCTGTATGCCATCATTACTAGCGGAAGGTAGTCGCTCCAAGTGTTGTGATGTTGACCCACATATTTCGCAAGACTCTCTTCGATTGTGCGATTGGTGCGCTCTATCATTGCGTTTCCTTGAGGGTGATAAGCTGTTGTTGAAAGCCTGTTAATTCCCAGCTCTTTACACATGTTCTTGAGAAGATTCGACATAAAATTAATGCCCTTGTCGCTATGAAGATTTGCCGAACAACCAAACCTTGAAACCCATACGTTTACAAACGCCTTAGCTACCGTTAAAGCTTCTTGGTTGCTCATGGGAATTGCTCCATACCATTTTGTAAACTGATCTCCAATTAACAGAATGTATTTGTTTCTGCTGGACTCGGGTAAAGGTCCCATAATGTCTAAGGCAACTTGCCAGAGATATAGTTTGTCTTCCACGGTGTCAGGCTGTGTATGTGTTTCTGGTGTGGAGATTTCTTTTGACAGCATTCTTCACAAGAACTTACCCATTCGTGGACATCTTTTTTCATCCCAGGCCAGTAGAATTGTTCTCGAACCCGGTCAAATGTCTTGGCCATACCAAAATGTCCGCAATGTTCATGAAGGAAAGGCAGAATTTCTTTTAAAAATAATCTCTGAATGACTATTTGTGTTAAGTTATTAAACTCGTCAATACGTTTCTGTCTCTTGATTAGATCATTTTCAATCCGTAAGTTTTTGAAAGCAGTCCAAGGTTTCCACATTGCCCTAGAGGCTCCTGCCATGTGTTTTCTTAGGGCTTTTCCCGTTGTCAATCCAGTTTCTCAGTATAATGAGGTCGGCTGCATTTTTCTGATGTTCAACTAGTTGTTCAACAGATTTCCCTAGTCCAATGGACCAGATATTTTTTCTTCTGTATTTATTTGGTTCACTTGATCGCAGTCTTTGACTTGGTCGTCAGTTAAACTCTCGACAGACGGAACTCTCGACAGACATTCCGCGTGAGGGATTTTTTTTACCGCTTCGTGTTTGATTTCAAAGTCAAACTGTCCGAGCTTTTCTATCCATCGGGCTAATAATTCATCTGCTTCCTTAAAACTATATAACCACGTGAGGGCCCTATGGTCAGTAACAATTAAAAACTTTTGTCCGAGAAGATAATTTCTGAAGTGTTGAGTAAAATAAACTATTGCAAAAAGTTCTCGTTTTGTCGCAGAATAGTTTCGTTGACTTTTGCTGAGCGTTTTGCACGCGTATGCAATAACTCTCTCACCCAATTGTTGTCTTTGGGAAATAATTGCGCCAATGCCAAACAAAGAGGCGTTGGAGGTTAACGTATAGGGATCCGTGTCATTCGGATAAACCACAATTGGTGCTTTCTGTAAAACTTGTTTTATTTGTTCAACTGCTGACTCACATTCCTTGCTCCAAATAAAACGTTCTTTTTTATTTAATAGCTTATAAAGCGGCTCTGCTATTTTTCCGAAATCTTGTATGAATCTTCTGTGAAAGCCTACTAGTCCTAATATAGCTCTCAGTTCTTTTATTGTTCGTGGGCTTTTCATTTTACTGACTGCCGCTACTTTCTTCGGATCCACTTCTACGCCTTTATTTGATACAATGTGTTCCCAGGAAATGAATTTTTTCCTGAAAAAACCTGCACTTTGAGCCTTTTATTTTCAATCCAGCGTCTTTAAGTCGCCCAAGTACGAGATCTATGCGGTTGAGATGCTCCTCAAAGGATCTATCGAAGATGATTATGTCATCCAGGTATACTAAAGCCACCTCACAGGAGAGTCCCGACATGATCAATTCCATTAAATTTCGGAAAGCTCCTGGCGCTGACGCCACACCCATGAGTAGTCTCTTCCATTTGTAGAGTCTCATTGGAGTTACAAAAACTGTTACGTTCTGTGACTCTTCATTGAGTGCCATTTGAAATTATCCCGATGTCAAATCGATATTGGCAAATTAACAATTTCCGTCTAGAGAATCAATAACGTCATTTATTCTTGGTAGCGGTTAACTGGTTTTCTCGATTTGTTTATTCAAATCTCTGTAATCTACAACTACTCTGTAGCTGCCATCTTTCTTCTTCACCAATACTGATAGTGCTGCCCAATACGAATGGGCTGGTTCAATTAATTTTGCATCCTCTAGATCTTCGACAATTTTTTTCATTGCTTTTCTTTTATCAAAGTTCATACTGCAATAACTTCTTCTGAACGGCTGTGCATCTTTGTTGAATTTAATCTGGTGTTTTTTATTTCGTCACAATATCCTAAGTCATTTGAGTTTCGCGAGAAGACTTGTTGATGTCTCGTGAACAATTCCTGTACTTTCTCTTTCTGCTGGTCATTTAGTTTAGAACCTTCCAAGTTTGCGTGTTTTCCCATTTGAAAAGTTTCCATTGTTTTGCCTTATTTGATTTGTGAAAATTCCATTCACAACTAAGTTCTGTTTGTTTTCAAAGTAAGTTCCCACTTTACTGCTTTTATACACGGTTACTGGTGCGTCCGTTAGATTTAACACTTTTATCAAACTCCAACCATCTTTCATTGATATCATACAGGCGGCTAAAAGCAAACCAGTCTTTAATTCAAAATCTTCAATTGCTTCCACTAATCCTTCCACTCCCGGAATTTCTTCTCCGTTTTCATCAGCTAATCTAATTTTCATTAGACTTTCCTTTTTACTCTGTATATAAGTCTTTGTCCCGCAATTGCAAAAAACTTGAACACCTTGCGTTTTCTCTGTGGTGAGCGGTATTGAAATTTTAAAGTGACTGCTATATAGTTTCTCTTCCTGTAAGTTCAACACATTTATTGGTTTTCAGGAAATCAATTCCCAGCAGACATTCTATACCTTCGTCTGCCGTTATCACAAACTCTTGTTCAACCTCTGGTAGTCTTGGTTGCAACTGTACCAAACGCGTTACGCTGCCTATTATTTCGACAGCTGAGTTGTTGGCTGTTAACACTCGGTTTGTGTATGTTTGTACAATTCCCGGTTTTCCCAGTTTTTCGTATGTGGTCCAGCTCAAAAGCGATATACTACTTCCACTGTCTATTAATCCAACGCATCTGTTCCCATGAAGTATGATTTCTGCTTTTAGACATTTAATTGTGTTTGCCGAACAAACTCTAATGACATTGCAGTTCACGGTGGTTTTCTTTTTAAAAGGGCAGTTTCTTTTCAAGTGTTGGGAACTTCCACATAGGAAACAATTTCGACAATTTCTCAAAAGGTGTCCTTCTTCTCCACAGGCTCTGCACTTGAAAGCCTGCCCTTCGTTCCTCCTAGACGGTTCCTTTCTTCCAAAAGATCTGTCTCGGTGACTAGGTCTTGGCGTTGAAAATCGACGCTGATCGTTAAACCCACGATCTTGTTGCTGTCCTCTGTCACGTCTGTCGTCACCCCACCGTCCCTGGGAACCGCCTCGCTCCCTAGATTGGTTTCGACGGTTTTCTCGCTGTTTGTCATCTACTGACAATTGGTTCACAAGCTTGGTGACGGCCTCCACTAAATATTTTGTTTCAGTTCGTCTAATTACCGCAACTTTTCGTGTTTGCTCTTCCTCCTCTATTCTTGTTACAGCTTCCAGATGCAATGCTCTTTCCAAAACTGTTTCAATTTTCATATCCTTGTCGCCAATTTGCTTTCTGTGATCTAACCTCACCTGACTATGGTTGATTCCTTCTAGAAATATTCTCGGAACGAGATGGTCTCTAATGTCTTGCGACTCCGTTAGGTAAGCTTTCAAAGCCAACTGCTTTAAATCTCCCAGAAAATTTGTCAGTTTTTCTTCTGGTTGCTGTACGCGGCGAGCTAGCCGCCCCCGGAAAGCGACCGGTTTTTCGCTGTAGTGTTCTCGAAAAGCTTTAGGCATTCATCATAATTTTCTCGTGTAGCTTGCGGTAGAGTGCGATAGAACTCTATGGCAGATTTTTGTAGCCTAAGTGCAAAGTAATTCGGCCGTTCATCAACATCGCGAGCCGGATCTCATTCAGTTCTTTTCCACTTTTGTAGTTCCGCTAATAGCTCAAAATGCGTTAGGTAACTTTCCAAGTCGTTTGAACCGGTAAATGCGTCCGGTAATAGCATTCTAGAGGTTGAACCCGTTGTCATGTTATTGTTCCCCTACTTGTATCGTGCCCTTTTAAAACTTTGTTAGGTTGTTGAAATTAATAGTTTCTATAAAAAAAATTATCAAGTAGATCGTCACTGGAAGGCGTTTTCTATTTTTATCTTTGAATTTCTATAGCACTCTCTTTATTTTAATGTTTAAAAACTTTTGTTTATAAAAATCTAACGCTTTTTTCAATACGGTATTTCTTTTTTTTACTTATTTATTTATTTTTCTTTATTTTTAAGGAAGTTTTAATTTACAGTCTTATAGACGACTGTACCACCTAATTTCTGTTTTTTATTTTAATATGATTCTGGCTGAACTCCAATTTTCATTGTTTTATTGATGTTTTTAATATATTTTCACTTCTATTTACGACAGGGATGATTTTAGGTGCTTTAGTTTTCTTTTACTTTCTCCTGCTTATTGTTACTTTTTCAACTATTTTCGCTTTATATCTTTTTTTTAATGGTAGTTCCACAAAAAGTCAATATATAACTTTCAGCAACTGTTTCAATTGATTTTACAACGCTACTAACCCGCACTTTTTTCCCGATGGTTATGCCGCTCGTTATCTAAAATCAATTTAGCAAATAAAGTCGAAAGAAAAAAAATATTTCCTGGACTAAAATGTCTTACGCAGTGGCGATCAGTTTCAATAACGAACGACAAAAACAAGAAGGAGCTCTTTATTTCTACTCACTTGGTATGATGCGGTCTTTCCACACAAGGAAGTTTCTGTCTCCACCAACGAGTAAAAGATAGCACCACGCGAGTAATTTCTCACTTGTTTTCCAGCGACTGGTTTCCTGCGGCTAATTTCCTCCGCTGTGACTTCTCCAATTGATTCCCACAAAATTTGATGGAAATTGGTGGAAATTGAAGATTTGTTATCCCAAATCTTGTGTTTTGTCTCGGAAAAAAAATTCTATTTGAGGAGTTATTGGGGTTAAATTGCTTTTTATTTGCGTCTCCCTACCGACAAAATTGTTAAAGATTTCAAAAGTTAACTTTCCCTTAAATCTCTGTCGCCAGTGTAATATCCGTGCACTGTCTACGGTTACGGTTTGGGTTGGATGTTATTCTTAAGCACTTTAAACCTCGGAGTTACTGAGGAAAATTTTCCAAGTTTCAGACTTGAATTTAATTGAGCAGATGTAAATGTAAAATCTGTTTAATACAAAATTAGATCTATTGCTTGTAAATATTAGAAGTTTTGTGAAAGTGAGAGATGTAAAGCAACTAGAGAGAGGGAGCTCAATTGTGTAAGGTTTAGTTTTGAATATGTTCTTTGGTTTCAGTCCTATCAATGGTTAATTAATATTAGGTTATTTTTACCCATTTTCGTTAATCTCCTTGGGATTTTCTCATAGTTAATTTCTACCGCACGGGTCCCTGTTAGTTAAACTAACAGATAACAGGTTTACTTGCATGACGAATCCGGTCATGAACAAACATTCCTTGACGTGCGTGTCCCGTCAAGATGAAATTCCATGATGATTCCCATTATTATTTATGATGCTTTCTCTATATTGTTAAAATCCGGTTTACTACTAGTAACCATCTCTTTTTGTTCTCCTATTTGTTTGTCATAAATAATGATCAGTTGGATCCTAAACAACTGGGAAATTAATTACAAGAAGAGGCTTGGAAAGCTCAATTTACTTCCTCTCCCCTTATATATTATAGTGAACCATAATGTATGACATGCTCATAGATTACATATTAAATGCATAATTCGAAATTTTCACAAACAAATAGGAGAACAAAAAGAGATGGTTACCAATAGTAAAACGGATTTTAACAATATAGAGAAAGCATCATAAATAATGATGGGAATCATCATGGAATTTCATCTTGACGAATCCCTTTATGAAAAAACATTCCTTGACGTGTCCCGTCAAGATGAAATTCCATGATGATTCCCATCATTATTTATGATGCTTTCTCTATATTGTTAAAATCCGGTTTACTATTGGTAACCATCTCTTTTTGTTCTCCTATTTGTTTGTGAAAATTTCGAATTATGCGTTTAATATGTAATCTATGAGCATGTCATACATTATGGTTCACTATAATATATAAGGGGAGAGGAAGTAAATTGAGCTTTCCAAGCCTCTTCTTGTAATTCATTTCCCAGTTGTTTAGGATCCAACTGGTAGCTTCATTTTGAACGCGCTCAATCTCTCTCGTCTCCGTTTTATTAGCAAACCAGGATTGAGTTGCATATGCAACAATTATCACGACATATCCTGCGTACGCATTGTTTTGCGCTTAGTTTCGTGGACGTTGAGGTGTTAAAAAAACGCTTTCAGTGCCTTTGAGCACCTTTTTTTGGACAATAGGTTTCCAGTTCAGCTTTGGCCCCAATGTAATGCCTAGATTTTTTTGCTCGTTCTGGTAAAGTAAAGTTTTTTTGTTTAAACCTAACTTGGGGTGTTCTTGACTTTTGATTGGTAAGATATAACACTTGTTTTCATTTAATGTCATTTTATTGTTTAAACACCATTCTTCTATTTGTTTTATATCGATTTGCATGTTTTCACTATTCGTTGCAACAATATTGTAATGGTCTGCTTAACCAAAGGCTTCACACTTAGTTACTTGTAGAGGAAGATCTTTAACAAAAATGATGAATAGAAGTAGACCTAGTAGTGATCCTTGTGGAACACGAGTTGTTACTTGCACTGTTTCAGAGCTAAAATCCTTAAACATTACATATTGTTTTATTTTTACCTAAGTTACTAGCAATAATTTTCAAGAAGTTACCGCCAATGCCTAGTATTTCAATTTTCTGTGGCAAGATGTCATGTGGAACGCTACCGAAGGCTTTTTTGAAGTCCATATAGAGAACAAAAAATTCTTCTTCATTACTATCAAGTTTGTTGTAGAGGTGATTTAGGAACAGCAAGATCTATGTCACCACCGACCTGTGTCTTCGAAAACCATGTTATGCATAGTGTAGTGTCGTTTTTACAATGTCATACAGTTCGCTAAATTTAAATTTTTCGAAAACTTTTGATATGTTGCAGAGAAGGCTAATAGGTCTGTAATGCTTCACGTCTGCTCTGCCGTCGTCTTTAAAGATGGGAATAACTTCTTTTATTTTCCAAAACGTTGGAAAGTAACCTTTTGATAGTTCAGCCTTAAACACTATCAATAAGGATTTTGAGAGGGCAGGCAGGTTTTTGAGCACAAGATTACCTTTGTTGTCCGGGCCGCATGCTTTAATAGTTTCAAGTTTTGAGAGGATTTCTAAACGTTTTTGTTTCACTTACGTTCACATGGTTATAGGTCTTTTCGCGAAGGTTCGATTTTGATCAACTTGATTACTTTTTAGGAAAACACTCGCAAAAAAGTCGCTGAAAAACTTACTTTTCTGTGCATCGTCATTCAACTTTTCATCTTCGTATTTCATTGGCTCGGGAAACCTACTACTTTTATGGATGGATCGCAAATATTTTTGTAGATCTGAAAATTTTTGCCCTCGAAAAATTTTTTCTCCGAACTCTACTTGGTCTTCGACTAAGTTTTTTTGTAGTTATTTTTTTTTCTCTTTCGTTTTTAGAAATTTTTTCAGACTTGACTTTCAAAATTTTTCTCTTCAGTGTAGCGATAGATTTGATAAAGTGTGATGTTTAATTTTTGACACAGGGCGGAAGACTTGCCCTGTGTTTAGTTGTTCTTGGAACGTTTTTGCCAAAATATTTTCCAGCCACTCGTACCCTTGCTTTACAAGTGCGTCTACGTTACTGTAGCAGTAAGGTTTAAAAGGATTTACAAATATGATTGCGTTTAGCTTGTTCCAGCCGATTTTTTTGAAGATATATTTTTGTCGTTTACATCTATGAAAGTTTTCATGTGTTAGTTGTAGTATTATTTTACAAACATTATGATATTAGCTGAATGATCTGTTAAATTCATTTACTTCTGAATGGTTATTTACGGTGCTGGGATTATTATTGAGGAAAATTTCTAGTTGAGTTTTTTCTTTTTGGCTCAGGATTTCCTTGAATTGATGTTTACCCAGGCTCTCGAGTACTGTGTCTTCATATGCATCGTTAGATAATAGAATTTCCCAGGTTGTGTTTTCAAAATTAATGTCCCCTGTGATAATTATGTAGTCGCAGTTTTCCGTTGCAGCATATTCATTCAATTCATTTGTTAAAGAGATCAAAGATTCTGACGACCATCTGTATGGATTGTTTTTTGGAGGATAGTATAAGCAGCAAATCAGCATTGAGACATCTTTCGGCTTAACATTGATAACAACGTATTCATTTTCAGAATTCAATGTGATCCTCTCATGAGGTATGTTTCGCACGGCAATGAGGACTCCACCGTGTTCAGTTTTGTGCGGTTCGTCTTTTTTGTCTCTCTTGTGAATCGTATAGTCTTCAAGGAAAAGGGCTTCGTCCGTGATATCACAAGTGAGCCAGGTTTCGGTTAAGCAAATGAAGTCGAGATCGTTTTCGATTGACACACAGTTTGCAAACTTACTTCGCCGTTTTAAATCAGCTAAGCTTCGTACATTATAGGTTAAGATTTTCAGTTCTGAGTGTAATAGTCATTGGTTTGATTTTGTGACATTTCCATTTATTTGGACATTTGTCCATTTTCTGTTGTCTTCTATCTGGAGTACCAGATTTCGAATTCTAAGTTTTTTAGGGTTTGTTCCTATCTTGACTATTTCTCTCCTTGTTTGGAGAATCTCGTTTTTGATAACTCGTTCACTTGGGTTGAGTTCTTTACTTTAAAAAACTCGTTTGCCGTAATCTTTCGTTTTTGCAAGCGAGAGTAGAATAAGCCTTTTTGCATAGTCACTGTCTGTTTTAGCGATCAACGTTCGACTTTTTCCTTCCTGATAATTGCCTATTCTTTTTAGATCTGTGACATTGTATGTGACTCTGAGATGTTTTGCGATAGCTTTCATCTCCTTTAAATCGTGTTCGTATCTCTTCTTACTATTAGTGGAGACTAAATCAGGATGCCTCTGAATCGGATACCGTTATAGTATTCCTTTTTCAGGTCATAGTATTCCGTCGTAATATTCCCTTTACCGTTTTTCCTTGTGTTTGAGGAGCATCTACAGCTTTTGGTTCTAATGGCTGGGGTTGTACACTTATAATTTCAATAGTATTTTTTATCGCATTAAGCTGGTTCTCAATTAATTTTGCTTCCCCTCTTATTTCTACAACTTCCTGTTTTAGCTCTCTCATGGTTTCGTCAGTCCTTGAGCTAACGATTACATCAAGTATCTTGTCCTTCTTTTTTAGCTCTAGGCACTTTTCGCATATTAAGAGAACATTTTGCATAATACTACTGATGCCAATAATAAACCTTATACAAAGATTATCGGTAAACATTAAACAAAGATTACTGGCCTTTGTCAATTTTTTTATTACCAAAACCAAAACTTTTCAAAACCGTGCTCAGATTCCGGTTGAACTTAAAAAACTATAGTCAACAAACAATCTTTTTAAACTATCTTTCACCTTTTTGTCTGAATGCTTAAAATTCGCAGATTTAGGTAGAATGTCCCATTTTGTAGCTGTTCTATGGAAAAAACAGAATTTTTTTATAATTTGTTGAAATGTGATGTCGGAAAATGATTTTCATTGTTCGGATAAGTGGTAATTTGCACTTTTAGGCTTAACATTACCTTTGAATTCTAGCTTTCGATTGATGATTTAGTCGTAAAAATAGAAAATTGACCGCATGTCAATTCGTTTTTGAACACTTAAAACTTTTTTTAGTTGATTACCTCAAACTTTCACAGTTAAATCTGAAAAAGTTGTCTGCAATGCCTGTTCAGTTCCCGTTTGATAGAAGCGTACATTTTTCTTAACATTGATATTTGAAAGAACGCAATAATCTAAATGCGATAACACAATAGAGTTAAAATTTTCCAAAATGTTAGTTGGGAGTTCAATTCTTAAAAATTTTATGGTTTTATCTCCTACAGCCATCACCTCTATACATTTTTACTTGAGATTGATACAAGAGTTATGTATCAATTTTTATGCCAAGGAGCTTGCGTCGCTTATTTCAGAAACGGATTTATTATGAACTATTGAAGTTCCGAATCATCGCTTTCAAATTCAAAGCTTGCCTTAACATGGATAACTTATCTTAACAGGGCCTAATATGTATAGTTTTTTGTTATCAATTTTTTTTTTCAAATGACTTGGTCAGAAAGATTAAGTCATCTCTAATTGAATCGTTATTTTTTCATAAACAAACTATTCATTACTCATCATGTTATGCTTCAGAAGATAATCTGAATGAGTTTTTTAATCTCAATCATTTGGGTCTGCAGCTTATCAATAAAAATAGGTCTGTAGTTAATAGCATTCAGCGGACGAATCCACATTTTGAAATAGAAGGGTAACATTAGCAACTTTCATTTGGCTCTAAATAATTTCGTTGTCAAAAGTTATCGTTGAATATTATAATGTTACGTGCATCCATTACGCATATTTAATTTTTAATTGCGCACGAAGGAACTGATCATGGTTCTAAACGCTTATTTGAAATCATTACACACATTTAAGAGAACCTTTATCCCTTCTCTCAGTTTTGAAAACCGAATAGCTCTCAATCATTTGTGTTCCTTGTAATAAGAGATGCTTTTGTTCATGTATAGTGGTGCCAGTCACCAAATGAGAAATTTAGAAATTCAGCTGATTTATAATCGATGTAATAATTTCCTCCAAAGAGTTCTTTAAAAGTTTAACTTTGTTAGAGACCTGCAAGGAGCCGCTCAATCTGTTGATAAAAATCCACCTGTCTTTTATGTTTTAGATTATTTTAAAAACGTGTGTATCATGATTGTTTTGCGTCAAACTCAGAACTCGCTCGATAGTTTCTTTGATTTGAAGTATTTTCCATTTGTCCATTTTGTCCATTTTCTGTTGTGTTCTATCTGGAGTACAAGATTTCGAATTCTAAGTTTTTTAGGGTTTGTTCCTGTTTTGATCATTTCTCTCCTTGTTTGGAGAATCTCGTTTTCGATAACTCGTTCACTTGGGTTGAGTTCTTTACTTTAAAAAACTCGTTTGCCGTAATCTTTCATTTTTGCAAGCGAGAGTAGGATAAGCCTTTTTGCATAGTCACTGTCTATTTTAGCGACCAAGGTTCGACCTTTTCGCTCCTGATAATTGCCTAATCTCTTTAGATCTGTGACATTTGATGTGGTTATGAGATGTTTTGCGATAGCTTTCACTACCCATAAATCATGTTCGTATCTGTCCTTACTATTTTTGGAGACTAGTTCAGGATGCCTCTGAATCGGATATCGTCAAAGTATTATTTTTTCAGGTCATAGTATTCCGTCATAATATTTTTTTTCCGTTTTTCCTTGTGTTTGAGGAGCATCTACAGGTTTTGATTCTGATGGCGGCGGTTGTACACTTTTATATTCAATAGCACTTTTAATCGCTTTGAGCTGGTTCCAAATTAATTTTGCTTCCCCCTTATTTCTACAACTTCCTGTTTTAGCTCTCTCATGGTTTCGTCAGTCCTCGAGCTAACGATTACATCAAGTATCTTGTCCTTCTTTTTTAGCTCTAGGCTCTTTTGGCATATTAAGAGATTTTTTTGCATAAAACTACTGATGCTAATAATAAACATTATACAAATATTATTGGTAAACATTATACACAGATTACTGGCCTGTGTCAATTTTTTTAATCACGAAAACCAAAACTTTTCAAAACCACGCTCAGATTCCGGTTAAACTTGAAAAACTATGGCCAACAAACAATCTTTTTAAACTATCTTTCACCTTTTTGTCTGAATGCTTAAAAATCGCAGAGATTTAGGTAGACTGTCCCATTTTTTAGCTGTTCTATGGAAAAAAGATTTTTTATAATTTGTTGAAATGTGATGTCGGAAAATGATTTCCATTTTTCCGATAAGTGGTAATTTGCACTTGTAAGCTTCACAATACCTTTGAATTCTGGCTTTCGATTGATGATTTAATCGTAAAAATAGAAAATTGACCGCATGTCAATTCGTTGTTGAACACTTAAAACATTTTTTTAGTTGATTCCCTCGAACTTTCACAGTTAAATCTGAAAAAGTTGTCTGCAATCCCTGTTCAGTTCCCGTATGATAGAAGCGTACATTTTTCTTAACATTGGTTACTGAAAGAGCGTAATAATCTAAATGCGATAACACAATCGAGTTAAAAATTTCCAAAATGTTAGTTGGGAGGTCAATTCTTAAAGATTTTATGGTTTTATCTCCTACAGCCATCACCTCTATACATTTTTACTTGAGATTGTACAAGAGTTTTGTATCGTTTTTTATGCCAAGGAGCTTGCATTCGCTTTTTTGAGAAACGGATTTATTGTGAACTATTGAAGTTCCGAATCATTGGTTTTAAATTCAAAGCTTGCCTTAACATGGATAACTTACCCTAACTGGGCCTAACATGTATAATTTTTGGTTATCATTTTTTTCAAATGACTTGGTCAGAAAGATTAATTCATCTCTAAACGAATCTTTATTTTTTCAGAAACAAACTGTTCGTTACTCATCATGTTATGCTTCAGAAGATATCTGAATGAACTTTTTAATCTCAACCATTTGGGGCTGCAGTTTAGCAATAAAGATAGGTCTGTAGTTAATAACATTCAGCGGACGGATCCACATTTTTAAATAGAAGGGTAAAGTTAACAACTTTTATTTGGCTCTAAATAATTTCGTTGTCAAAAGTTATCGTTGAATATTATAATGTTACATGCATCCATTACGCACATTTCATTTTTAATTGTCCACGAAAGAACTGATCATGGTTCTAAAGGCTTATTTGAATTCATTACACACATTTAAGAGAATTTTTACCCCTTCTCTCTGTTTTGAAAATCGAATGGCTCTCAATCATTTGTGTTCATTGTAATAAGAGATGCTTTTGTTCCTGTATAGTGGTCAAAGTCAGCAAATGAGAAATTTAGAAATTCAGCTGATTTATAATCGATGTAATCATGTCCTCCAAAGAGTTCCCTAAAAGTTTAACTTTTTTAGAGACCTGCAAGGAGCCGCAGAATCTGTTGATAAAAATCCACTTGTCTTTTATGTTTTGGATTATTTTAAAAACGTGTGTAGCATGATTGTTTTGCGTCAAATTGAGAACTCTCTAGATAGTTTCTTTGATTTCAAGTATTTTCCATTTGTCCATTTTGTCCATATTCTGTTGTCTTCTATCTGGAGTACGAGATTTCGAATTCTAAGTTCTTTTGGGTTTGTTCCTGTTTTGATCATTTCTCTCCTTGTTTGGAGAATCTCGTTTTCGATAACTCGTTCACTTGAGTTGAGTTCTTTACTTTTAAAAGCTCGTTTGCCGTAATCTTTTCACTTTTGCAAGCGAGAGTAGGATAAACCTTTTTGCATAGTCACTGTCTATTTTAGCGACCAAGGTTCGACCTTTTCCTTCCCGATAATTGCATAATCTCTTTAGATCTGTGACATTCCATGTGACTCTGAGATGTTTTGCGATAGCTTTCACCACCCTTAAATTGTGTTCGTATCTGTCCTTACTATTAGTGGAGACTAGTTCAGGATGCCTCTGAATCGGATATCGTCATAGTATTCCTTTTTCAGGTCATAGTATTCCGTCATAATATTCCTTTTTCCGTTTTTCTTTGTGTTTCAGGAGCATCTACAGGTTTTGGTTCTGATGGCGGGGGTTGTTCACTTTTAATTTCAATAGCACTTTTAATCGCTTTAAGCTGGTTCCCAATTAATTTTGCTTCCCCTCTTATTTCTACAACTTCCTGTTTTAGCTCTCTCAAGGTTTTGTCAGTCCTCGAGCTAACTATTACATCAAGTATCCTGTCCTTCTTTTTTTCTTTAGCTCTAGGCTCTTTTGGCATATTAAGAGAACTTTTTGCATAATACTACTGATGCCAATAATAAACATTATACAAAGATTATTGGTAAACATTATACAAAGATTACTGGCCTTTGTCAAATTTTTAAATCACGAAAACCAAAATTTTTCAAAACCGTGCTCAGTTTCCTGTTAAACATTAAAAACTATGGTCAACAAACAATCTTTTTAAACTATTATTCACCTTTTTGTCTGAATGCTTAAAATTCGCAGAGATTTAGGTAGACTGTCCCATTTTGTAGCTGTTCTATGGAAAAAATAATTTTTATAATTTGTTGAAATTTGATGTCGGAAAATGATTTTCATTGTTCGGATAAGTGGTAATTTGCACTTGTAAGCTTCACATTACCTTTGAATTCTAGCTTTCGATTGGTGATTTAATCGTAAAAATAGAAAATTGACCGCTTGTCAATTCGTTGTTGAACACTTAAAACTTTTTTTAGTTGATTACCTCAAACTTTCACAGTTATATCTGAAAAAGTTGTCTGCAATCCCTGTTCAGTTCCCGTTTGATAGAAGCGTACATTTTTCTTAACATTGATATTTGAAAGAGCGCAATAATCTAAATGCGATAACACAATCGAGTTAAAATTTTCCAAAATGTTAGTTGGGAGTTCAATTCTTAAAAATTTTATGGTTTTATCTCCTACAGCCATCACCTCTATACATTTTTACTTGAGATTGTACAAGAGTTTTGTATCGTTTTTTATGCCAAGGAGCTTGCATTCGCTTATTTGATAAACGGATTTATTGTGAACTATTGAAGTTCCGAATCATTGGTTTTAAATTCAAAGCTTGCCTTAACATGGATGACTTACCCTAACAGGGCCTAATATGTATAGTTTTTTGTTATCAATTTTTTTTTCAAATGACTTGGTCAGAAAGATTAAGTCATCTCTAATTGAATCGTTATTTTTTCATAAACAAACTATTCATTACTCATCATGTTATGCTTCAGAAGATAATCTGAATGAGTTTTTTAATCTCAATCATTTGGGTCTGCAGCTTATCAATAAAAATAGGTCTGTAGTTAATAACATTCAGCGGATCCACATTTTTAAATAGAAGGGTAAAGTTAACAACTTTTATTTGGCTCTAAATAATTTCGTTGTCAAAAGTTATCGTTGAATATTATAATGTTACATGCATCCATTACGCACATTTCATTTTTAATTGTCCACGAAAGAACTGATCATGGTTCTAAAGGCTTATTTGAATTCATTACACTAATTCATTCAGCTGATTTATAATCGATGTAATCATGTCCTCCAAAGAGTTCCTTAAAAGTTTAAATTTGTTAGAGACCTGCAAGGAGCCGCAGAATCTGTTGATAAAAATCCACTTGTCTTTTATGTTTTGGATTATTTTAAAAACGTGTGTAGCATGATTGTTTTGCGTCAAATTGAGAACTCTCTAGATAGTTTCTTTGATTTCAAGTATTTTCCATTTGTCCATTTTGTCCATATTCTGTTGTCTTCTATCTGGAGTACGAGATTTCGAATTCTAAGTTCTTTTGGGTTTGTTCCTGTTTTGATCATTTCTCTCCTTGTTTGGAGAATCTCGTTTTCGATAACTCGTTCACTTGAGTTGAGTTCTTTACTTTTAAAAGCTCGTTTGCCGTAATCTTTTCACTTTTGCAAGCGAGAGTAGGATAAACCTTTTTGCATAGTCACTGTCTATTTTAGCGACCAAGGTTCGACCTTTTCCTTCCCGATAATTGCATAATCTCTTTAGATCTGTGACATTCCATGTGACTCTGAGATGTTTTGCGATAGCTTTCACCACCCTTAAATTGTGTTCGTATCTGTCCTTACTATTAGTGGAGACTAGTTGTTTTGCGTCAAATTGAGAACTCTCTAGATAGTTTCTTTGATTTCAAGTATTTTCCATTTGTCCGTTTTGTCCATAATCTGTTGTCTTCTATCTGGAGTACGAGATTTCGAATTCTAAGTTCTTTTGGGTTTGTTCCTGTTTTGATCATTTCTCTCCTTGTTTGGAGAATCTCGTTTTCGATAACTCGTTCACTTGAGTTGAGTTCTTTACTTTTAAAAGCTCGTTTGCCGTAATCTTTTCACTTTTGCAAGCGAGAGTAGGATAAACCTTTTTGCATAGTCACTGTCTATTTTAGCGACCAAGGTTCGACCTTTTCCTTCCCGATAATTGCATAATCTCTTTAGATCTGTGACATTCCATGTGACTCTGAGATGTTTTGCGATAGCTTTCACCACCCTTAAATTGTGTTCGTATCTGTCCTTACTATTAGTGGAGACTAGTTGTTTTGCGTCAAATTGAGAACTCTCTAGATAGTTTCTTTGATTTCAAGTATTTTCCATTTGTCCATTTTGTCCATATTCTGTTGTCTTCTATCTGGAGTACGAGATTTCGAATTCTAAGTTCTTTTGGGTTTGTTCCTGTTTTGATCATTTCTCTCCTTGTTTGGAGAATCTCGTTTTCGATAACTCGTTCACTTGAGTTGAGTTCTTTACTTTTAAAAGCTCGTTTGCCGTAATCTTTTCACTTTTGCAAGCGAGAGTAGGATAAACCTTTTTGCATAGTCACTGTCTATTTTAGCGACCAAGGTTCGACCTTTTCCTTCCCGATAATTGCATAATCTCTTTAGATCTGTGACATTCCATGTGACTCTGAGATGTTTTGCGATAGCTTTCACCACCCTTAAATTGTGTTCGTATCTGTCCTTACTATTAGTGGAGACTAGTTGTTTTGCGTCAAATTGAGAACTCTCTAGATAGTTTCTTTGATTTCAAGTATTTTCCATTTGTCCATTTTGTCCATATTCTGTTGTCTTCTATCTGGAGTACGAGATTTCGAATTCTAAGTTCTTTTGGGTTTGTTCCTGTTTTGATCATTTCTCTCCTTGTTTGGAGAATCTCGTTTTCGATAACTCGTTCACTTGAGTTGAGTTCTTTACTTTTAAAAACTCGTTTGCCGTAATCTTTTCACTTTTGCAAGCGAGAGTAGGATAAACCTTTTTGCATAGTCACTGTCTATTTTAGCGACCAAGGTTCGACCTTTTCCTTCCCGATAATTGCATAATCTCTTTAGATCTGTGACATTCCATGTGACTCTGAGATGTTTTGCGATAGCTTTCACCACCCTTAAATTGTGTTCGTATCTGTCCTTACTATTAGTGGAGACTAGTTGTTTTGCGTCAAATTGAGAACTCTCTAGATAGTTTCTTTGATTTCAAGTATTTTCCATTTGTCCATTTTGTCCATATTCTGTTGTCTTCTATCTGGAGTACGAGATTTCGAATTCTAAGTTCTTTTGGGTTTGTTCCTGTTTTGATCATTTCTCTCCTTGTTTGGAGAATCTCGTTTTCGATAACTCGTTCACTTGAGTTGAGTTCTTTACTTTTAAAAGCTCGTTTGCCGTAATCTTTTCACTTTTGCAAGCGAGAGTAGGATAAACCTTTTTGCATAGTCACTGTCTATTTTAGCGACCAAGGTTCGATCTTTTCCTTCCCGATAATTGCATAATCTCTTTAGATCTGTGACATTCCATGTGACTCTGAGATGTTTTGCGATAGCTTTCACCACCCTTAAATTGTGTTCGTATCTGTCTCTACTATTAGTGGAGACTAGTTGTTTTGCGTCAAATTGAGAACTCTCTAGATAGTTTCTTTCATTTCAAGTATTTTCCATTTGTCCATTTTGTCCATATTCTGTTGTCTTCTATCTGGAGTACGAGATTTCGAATTCTAAGTTCTTTTGGGTTTGTTCCTGTTTTGATCATTTCTCTCCTTGTTTGGAGAATCTCGTTTTCGATAACTCGTTCACTTGAGTTGAGTTCTTTACTTTTAAAAGCTCGTTTGCCGTAATCTTTTCACTTTTGCAAGCGAGAGTAGGATAAACCTTTTTGCATAGTCACTGTCTATTTTAGCGACCAAGGTTCCACCTTTTCCTTCCCGATAATTGCATAATCTCTTTAGATCTGTGACATTCCATGTGACCCTGAGATGTTTTGCGATAGCTTTCACCACCCTTAAATTGTGTTCGTATCTGTCCTTACTATTAGTGGAGACTAGTTGTTTTGCGTCAAATTGAGAACTCTCTAGATAGTTTCTTTGATTTCAAGTATTTTCCATTTGTCCATTTTGTCCATATTCTGTTGTCTTCTATCTGGAGTACGAGATTTCGAATTCTAAGTTCTTTTGGGTTTGTTCCTGTTTTGATCATTTCTCTCCTTGTTTGGAGAATCTCGTTTTCGATAACTCGTTCACTTGAGTTGAGTTCTTTACTTTTAAAAGCTCGTTTGCCGTAATCTTTTCACTTTTGGAAGCGAGAGTAGGATAAACCTTTTTGCATAGTCACTGTCTATTTTAGCGACCAAGGTTCGACCTTTTCCTTCCCGATAATTGCATAATCTCTTTAGATCTGTGACATTCCATGTGACTCTGAGATATTTTGCGATAGCTTTCACCACCCTTAAATTGTGTTCGTATCTGTCCTTACTATTAGTGGAGACTAGTTGTTTTGCGTCAAATTGAGAACTCTCTAGATAGTTTCTTTGATTTCAAGTATTTTCCATTTGTCCATTTTGTCCATATTCTGTTGTCTTCTATCTGGAGTACGAGATTTCGAATTCTAAGTTCTTTTGGGTTTGTTCCTGTTTTGATCATTTCTCTCCTTGTTTGGAGAATCTCGTTTTCGATAACTCGTTCACTTGAGTTGAGTTCTTTACTTTTAAAAGCTCGTTTGCCGTAATCTTTTCACTTTTGCAAGCGAGAGTAGGATAAACCTTTTTGCATAGTCACTGTCATTTTTAGCGACCAAGGTTCGACCTTTTCCTTCCCGATAATTGCATAATCTCTTTAGATCTGTGACATTCCATGTGACTCTGAGATGTTTTGCGATAGCTTTCACCACCCTTAAATTGTGTTCGTATCTGTCCTTACTATTAGTGGAGACTAGTTGTTTTGCGTCAAATTGAGAACTCTCTAGATAGTTTCTTTGATTTCAAGTATTTTCCATTTGTCCATTTTGTCCATATTCTGTTGTCTTCTATCTGGAGTACGAGATTTCGAATTCTAAGTTCTTTTGGGTTTGTTCCTGTTTTGATCATTTCTCTCCTTGTTTGGAGAATCTCGTTTTCGATAACTCGTTCACTTGAGTTGAGTTCTTTACTTTTAAAAGCTCGTTTGCCGTAATCTTTTCACTTTTGCAAGCGAGAGTAGGATAAACCTTTTTGCATAGTCACTGTCTATTTTAGCGACCAAGGTTCGACCTTTTCCTTCCCGATAATTGCATAATCTCTTTAGATCTGTGACATTCCATGTGACTCTGAGATGTTTTGCGATAGCTTTCACCACCCTTAAATTGTGTTCGTATCTGTCCTTACTATTAGTGGAGACTAGTTGTTTTGCGTCAAATTGAGAACTCTCTAGATAGTTTCTTTGATTTCAAGTATTTTCCATTTGTCCATTTTGTCCATATTCTGTTGTCTTCTATCTGGAGTACGAGATTTCGAATTCTAAGTTCTTTTGGGTTTGTTCCTGTTTTGATCATTTCTCTCCTTGTTTGGAGAATCTCGTTTTCGATAACTCGTTCACTTGAGTTGAGTTCTTTACTTTTAAAAGCTCGTTTGCCGTAATCTTTTCACTTTTGCAAGCGAGAGTAGGATAAACCTTTTTGCATAGTCACTGTCTATTTTAGCGACCAAGGTTCGACCTTTTCCTTCCCGATAATTGCATAATCTCTTTAGATCTGTGACATTCCATGTGACTCTGAGATGTTTTGCGATAGCTTTCACCACCCTTAAATTGTGTTCGTATCTGTCCTTACTATTAGTGGAGACTAGTTGTTTTGCGTCAAATTGAGAACTCTCTAGATAGTTTCTTTGATTTCAAGTATTTTCCATTTGTCCATTTTGTCCATATTCTGTTGTCTTCTATCTGGAGTACGAGATTTCGAATTCTAAGTTCTTTTGGGTTTGTTCCTGTTTTGATCATTTCTCTCCTTGTTTGGAGAATCTCGTTTTCGATAACTCGTTCACTTGAGTTGAGTTCTTTACTTTTAAAAGCTCGTTTGCCGTAATCTTTTCACTTTTGCAAGCGAGAGTAGGATAAACCTTTTTGCATAGTCACTGTCATTTTTAGCGACCAAGGTTCGACCTTTTCCTTCCCGATAATTGCATAATCTCTTTAGATCTGTGACATTCCATGTGACTCTGAGATGTTTTGCGATAGCTTTCACCACCCTTAAATTGTGTTCGTATCTGTCCTTACTATTAGTGGAGACTAGTTGTTTTGCGTCAAATTGAGAACTCTCTAGATAGTTTCTTTGATTTCAAGTATTTTCCATTTGTCCATTTTGTCCATATTCTGTTGTCTTCTATCTGGAGTACGAGATTTCGAATTCTAAGTTCTTTTGGGTTTGTTCCTGTTTTGATCATTTCTCTCCTTGTTTGGAGAATCTCGTTTTCGATAACTCGTTCACTTGAGTTGAGTTCTTTACTTTTAAAAGCTCGTTTGCCGTAATCTTTTCACTTTTGCAAGCGAGAGTAGGATAAACCTTTTTGCATAGTCACTGTCTATTTTAGCGACCAAGGTTCGACCTTTTCCTTCCCGATAATTGCATAATCTCTTTAGATCTGTGACATTCCATGTGACTCTGAGATGTTTTGCGATAGCTTTCACCACCCTTAAATTGTGTTCGTATCTGTCCTTACTATTAGTGGAGACTAGTTGTTTTGCGTCAAATTGAGAACTCTCTAGATAGTTTCTTTGATTTCAAGTATTTTCCATTTGTCCATTTTGTCCATATTCTGTTGTCTTCTATCTGGAGTACGAGATTTCGAATTCTAAGTTCTTTTGGGTTTGTTCCTGTTTTGATCATTTCTCTCCTTGTTTGGAGAATCTCGTTTTCGATAACTCGTTCACTTGAGTTGAGTTCTTTACTTTTAAAAGCTCGTTTGCCGTAATCTTTTCACTTTTGCAAGCGAGAGTAGGATAAACCTTTTTGCATAGTCACTGTCTATTTTAGCGACCAAGGTTCGACCTTTTCCTTCCCGATAATTGCATAATCTCTTTAGATCTGTGACATTCCATGTGACTCTGAGATGTTTTGCGATAGCTTTCACCACCCTTAAATTGTGTTCGTATCTGTCCTTACTATTAGTGGAGACTAGTTGTTTTGCGTCAAATTGAGAACTCTCTAGATAGTTTCTTTGATTTCAAGTATTTTCCATTTGTCCATTTTGTCCATATTCTGTTGTCTTCTATCTGGAGTACGAGATTTCGAATTCTAAGTTCTTTTGGGTTTGTTCCTGTTTTGATCATTTCTCTCCTTGTTTGGAGAATCTCGTTTTCGATAACTCGTTCACTTGAGTTGAGTTCTTTACTTTTAAAAGCTCGTTTGCCGTAATCTTTTCACTTTTGCAAGCGAGAGTAGGATAAACCTTTTTGCATAGTCACTGTCTATTTTAGCGAACAAGGTTCGACCTTTTCCTTCCCGATAATTGCATAATCTATTTAGATCTGTGACATTCCATGTGACTCTGAGATGTTTTGCGATAGCTTTCACCACCCTTAAATTGTGTTCGTATCTGTCCTTACTATTATTGGAGACTAGTTGTTTTGCGTCAAATTGAGAACTCTCTAGATAGTTTCTTTGATTTCAAGTATTTTCCATTTGTCCATTTTGTCCATATTCTGTTGTCTTCTATCTGGAGTACGAGATTTCGAATTCTAAGTTCTTTTGGGTTTGTTCCTGTTTTGATCATTTCTCTCCTTGTTTGGAGAATCTCGTTTTCGATAACTCGTTCACTTGAGTTGAGTTCTTTACTTTTAAAAGCTCGTTTGCCGTAATCTTTTCACTTTTGCAAGCCAGAGTAGGATAAACCTTTTTGCATAGTCACTGTCTATTTTAGCGACCAAGGTTCGACCTTTTCCTTCCCGATAATTGCATAATCTCTTTAGATCTGTGACATTCCATGTGACTCTGAGATGTTTTGCGATAGCTTTCACCACCCTTAAATTGTGTTCGTATCTGTCCTTACTATTAGTGGAGACTAGTTGTTTTGCGTCAAATTGAGAACTCTCTAGATAGTTTCTTTGATTTCAAGTATTTTCCATTTGTCCATTTTGTCCATATTCTGTTGTCTTCTATCTGGAGTACGAGATTTCGAATTCTAAGTTCTTTTGGGTTTGTTCCTGTTTTGATCATTTCTCTCCTTGTTTGGAGAATCTCGTTTTCGATAACTCGTTCACTTGAGTTGAGTTCTTTACTTTTAAAAGCTCGTTTGCCGTAATCTTTTCACTTTTGCAAGCGAGAGTAGGATAAACCTTTTTGCATAGTCACTGTCTATTTTAGCGACCAAGGTTCGACCTTTTCCTTCCCGATAATTGCATAATCTCTTTAGATCTGTGACATTCCATGTGACTCTGAGATGTTTTGCGATAGCTTTCACCACCCTTAAATTGTGTTCGTATCTGTCCTTACTATTAGTGGAGACTAGTTGTTTTGCGTCAAATTGAGAACTCTCTAGATAGTTTCTTTGATTTCAAGTATTTTCCATTTGTCCATTTTGTCCATATTCTGTTGTCTTCTATCTGGAGTACGAGATTTCGAATTCTAAGTTCTTTTGGGTTTTTACCTGTTTTGATCATTTCTCTCCTTGTTTGGAGAATCTCGTTTTCGATAACTCGTTCACTTGAGTTGAGTTCTTTACTTTTAAAAGCTCGTTTGCCGTAATGTTTTCACTTTTGCAAGCGAGAGTAGGATAAACCTTTTTGCATAGTCACTGTCTATTTTAGCGACCAAGGTTCGACCTTTTCCTTCCCGATAATTGCATAATCTCTTTAGATCTGTGACATTCCATGTGACTCTGAGATGTTTTGCGATAGCTTTCACCACCCTTAAATTGTGTTCGTATCTGTCCTTACTATTAGTGGAGACTAGTTGTTTTGCGTCAAATTGAGAACTCTCTAGATAGTTTCTTTGATTTCAAGTATTTTCCATTTGTCCATTTTGTCCATATTCTGTTGTCTTCTATCTGGAGTACGAGATTTCGAATTCTAAGTTCTTTTGGGTTTGTTCCTGTTTTGATCATTTCTCTCCTTGTTTGGAGAATCTCGTTTTCGATAACTCGTTCACTTGAGTTGAGTTCTTTACTTTTAAAAGCTCGTTTGCCGTAATCTTTTCACTTTTGCAAGCGAGAGTAGGATAAACCTTTTTGCATAGTCACTGTCTATTTTAGCGACCAAGGTTCGACCTTTTCCTTCCCGATAATCGCATAATCTCTTTAGATCTGTGACATTCCATGTGACTCTGAGATGTTTTGCGATAGCTTTCACCACCCTTAAATTGTGTTCGTATCTGTTCTTACTATTAGTGGAGACTAGTTGTTTTGCGTCAAATTGAGAACTCTCTAGATAGTTTCTTTGATTTCAAGTATTTTCCATTTGTCCATTTTGTCCATATTCTGTTGTCTTCTATCTGGAGTACGAGATTTCGAATTCTAAGTTCTTTTGGGTTTGTTCCTGTTTTGATCATTTCTCTCCTTGTTTGGAGAATCTCGTTTTCGATAACTCGTTCACTTGAGTTGAGTTCTTTACTTTTAAAAGCTCGTTTGCCGTAATCTTTTCACTTTTGCAAGCGAGAGTAGGATAAACCTTTTTGCATAGTCGCTGTCTATTTTAGCGACCAAGGTTCGACCTTTTCCTTCCCGATAATTGCATAATCTCTTTAGATCTGTGACATTCCATGTGACTCTGAGATGTTTTGCGATAGCTTTCACCACCCTTAAATTGTGTTCGTATCTGTCCTTACTATTAGTGGAGACTAGTTGTTTTGCGTCAAATTGAGAACTCTCTAGATAGTTTCTTTGATTTCAAGTATTTTCCATTTGTCCATTTTGTCCATATTCTGTTGTCTTCTATCTGGAGTACGAGATTTCGAATTCTAAGTTCTTTTGGGTTTGTTCCTGTTTTGATCATTTCTCTCCTTGTTTGGAGAATCTCGTTTTCGATAACTCGTTCACTTGAGTTGAGTTCTTTACTTTTAAAAGCTCGTTTGCCGTAATCTTTTCACTTTTGCAAGCGAGAGTAGGATAAACCTTTTTGCATAGTCACTGTCTATTTTAGCGACCAAGGTTCGACCTTTTCCTTCCCGATAATTGCATAATCTCTTTAGATCTGTGACATTCCATGTGACTCTGAGATGTTTTGCGATAGCTTTCACAACCCTTAAATTGTGTTCGTATCTGTCCTTACTATTAGTGGAGACTAGTTGTTTTGCGTCAAATTGAGAACTCTCTAGATAGTTTCTTTGATTTCAAGTATTTTCCATTTGTCCATTTTGTCCATATTCTGTTGTCTTCTATCTGGAGTACGAGATTTCGAATTCTAAGTTCTTTTGGGTTTGTTCCTGTTTTGATCATTTCTCTCCTTGTTTGGAGAATCTCGTTTTCGATAACTCGTTCACTTGAGTTGAGTTCTTTACTTTTAAAAGCTCGTTTGCCGTAATCTTTTCACTTTTGCAAGCGAGAGTAGGATAAACCTTTTTGCATAGTCACTGTCTATTTTAGCGACCAAGGTTCGACCTTTTCCTTCCCGATAATTGCATAATCTCTTTAGATCTGTGACATTCCATGTGACTCTGAGATGTTTTGCGATAGCTTTCACCACCCTTAAATTGTGTTCGTATCTGTCCTTACTATTAGTGGAGACTAGTTGTTTTGCGTCAAATTGAGAACTCTCTAGATAGTTTCTTTGATTTCAAGTATTTTCCATTTGTCCATTTTGTCCATATTCTGTTGTCTTCTATCTGGAGTACGAGATTTCGAATTCTAAGTTCTTTTGGGTTTGTTCCTGTTTTGATCATTTCTCTCCTTGTTTGGAGAATCTCGTTTTCGATAACTCGTTCACTTGAGTTGAGTTCTTTACTTTTAAAAGCTCGTTTGCCGTAATCTTTTCACTTTTGCAAGCGAGAGTAGGATAAACCTTTCTGCATAGTCACTGTCTATTTTAGCGACCAAGGTTCGACCTTTTCCTTCCCGATAATTGCATAATCTCTTTAGATCTGTGACATTCCATGTGACTCTGAGATGTTTTGCGATAGCTTTCACCACCCTTAAATTGAGTTCGTATCTGTCCTTACTATTAGTGGAGACTAGTTGTTTCGCGTCAAATTGAGAACTCTCTAGATAGTTTCTTTGATTTCAAGTATTTTCCATTTGTCCATTTTGTCCATATTCTGTTGTCTTCTATCTGGAGTACGAGATTTCGAATTCTAAGTTCTTTTGGGTTTGTTCCTGTTTTGATCATTTCTCTCCTTGTTAGGAGAATCTCGTTTTCGATAACTCGTTCACTTGAGTTGAGTTCTTTACTTTTAAAAGCTCGTTTGCCGTAATCTTTTCACTTTTGCAAGCGAGAGTAGGATAAACATTTTTGCATAGTCACTGTCTATTTTAGCGACCAAGGTTCGACCTTTTCCTTCCCGATAATTGCATAATCTCTTTAGATCTGTGACATTCCATGTGACTCTGAGATGTTTTGCGATAGCTTTCACCACCCTTAAATTGTGTTCGTATCTGTCCTTACTATTAGTGGAGACTAGTTGTTTCGCGTCAAATTGAGAACTCTCTAGATAGTTTCTTTGATTTCAAGTATTTTCCATTTGTCCATTATGTCCATATTCTGTTGTCTTCTATCTGGAGTACGAGATTTCGAATTCTAAGTTCTTTTGGGTTTGTTCCTGTTTTGATCATTTCTCTCCTTGTTTGGAGAATCTCGTTTTCGATAACTCGTTCACTTGAGTTGAGTTCTTTACTTTTAAAAGCTCGTCTGCCGTAATCTTTTCACTTTTGCAAGCGAGAGTAGGATAAACCTTTTTGCATAGTCACTGTCTATTTTAGCGACCAAGGTTCGACCTTTTCCTTCCCGATAATTGCATAATCTCTTTAGATCTGTGACATTCCATGTGACTCTGAGATGTTTTGCGATAGCTTTCACCACCCTTAAATTGTGTTCGTATCTGTCCTTACTATTAGTGGAGACTAGTTGTTTTGCGTCAAATTGAGAACTCTCTAGATAGTTTCTTTGATTTCAAGTATTTTCCATTTGTCCATTTTGTCCATATTCTGTTGTCTTCTATCTGGAGTACGAGATTTCGAATTCTAAGTTCTTTTGGGTTTGTTCCTGTTTTGATCATTTCTCTCCTTGTTTGGAGAATCTCGTTTTCGATAACTCGTTCACTTGAGTTGAGTTCTTTACTTTTAAAAGCTCGTTTGCCGTAATCTTTTCACTTTTGCAAGCGAGAGTAGGATAAACCTTTTTGCATAGTCACTGTCTATTTTAGCGACCAAGGTTCGACCTTTTCCTTCCCGATAATTGCATAATCTCTTTAGATCTGTGACATTCCATGTGACTCTGAGATGTTTTGCGATAGCTTTCACCACCCTTAAATTGTGTTCGTATCTGTCCTTACTATTAGTGGAGACTAGTTGTTTTGCGTCAAATTGAGAACTCTCTAGATAGTTTCTTTGATTTCAAGTATTTTCCATTTGTCCATTTTGTCCATATTCTGTTGTCTTCTATCTGGAGTACGAGATTTCGAATTCTAAGTTCTTTTGGGTTTGTTCCTGTTTTGATCATTTCTCTCCTTGTTTGGAGAATCTCGTTTTCGATAACTCGTTCACTTGAGTTGAGTTCTTTACTTTTAAAAGCTCGTCTGCCGTAATCTTTTCACTTTTGCAAGCGAGAGTAGGATAAACCTTTTTGCATAGTCACTGTCTATTTTAGCGACCAAGGTTCGACCTTTTCCTTCCCGATAATTGCATAATCTCTTTAGATCTGTGACATTCCATGTGACTCTGAGATGTTTTGCGATAGCTTTCACCACCCTTAAATTGTGTTCGTATCTGTCCTTACTATTAGTGGAGACTAGTTGTTTTGCGTCAAATTGAGAACTCTCTAGATAGTTTCTTTGATTTCAAGTATTTTCCATTTGTCCATTTTGTCCATATTCTGTTGTCTTCTATCTGGAGTACGAGATTTCGAATTCTAAGTTCTTTTGGGTTTGTTCCTGTTTTGATCATTTCTCTCCTTGTTTGGAGAATCTCGTTTTCGATAACTCGTTCACTTGAGTTGAGTTCTTTACTTTTAAAAGCTCGTTTGCCGTAATCTTTTCACTTTTGCAAGCGAGAGTAGGATAAACCTTTTTGCATAGTCACTGTCTATTTTAGCGACCAAGGTTCGACCTTTTCCTTCCCGATAATTGCATAATCTCTTTAGATCTGTGACATTCCATGTGACTCTGAGATGTTTTGCGATAGCTTTCACCACCCTTAAATTGTGTTCGTATCTGTCCTTACTATTAGTGGAGACTAGTTGTTTTGCGTCAAATTGAGAACTCTCTAGATAGTTTCTTTGATTTCAAATATTTTCCATTTGTCCATTTTGTCCATATTCTGTTGTCTTCTATCTGGAGTACGAGATTTCGAATTCTAAGTTCTTTTGGGTTTGTTCCTGTTTTGATCATTTCTCTCCTTGTTTGGAGAATCTCGTTTTCGATAACTCGTTCACTTGAGTTGAGTTCTTTACTTTTAAAAGCTCGTTTGCCGTAATCTTTTCACTTTTGCAAGCGAGAGTAGGATAAACCTTTTTGCATAGTCACTGTCTATTTTAGCGACCAAGGTTCGACCTTTTCCTTCCCGATAATTGCATAATCTCTTTAGATCTGTGACATTCCATGTGACTCTGAGATGTTTTGCGATAGCTTTCACCACCCTTAAATTGTGTTCGTGTCTGTCCTTACTATTAGTGGAGACTAGTTGTTTTGCGTCAAATTGAGAACTCTCTAGATAGTTTCTTTGATTTCAAATATTTTCCATTTGTCCATTTTGTCCATATTCTGTTGTCTTCTATCTGGAGTACGAGATTTCGAATTCTAAGTTCTTTTGGGTTTGTTCCTGTTTTGATCATTTCTCTCCTTGTTTGGAGAATCTCGTTTTCGATAACTCGTTCACTTGAGTTGAGTTCTTTACTTTTAAAAGCTCGTTTGCCGTAATCTTTTCACTTTTGCAAGCGAGAGTAGGATAAACCTTTTTGCATAGTCACTGTCTATTTTAGCGACCAAGGTTCGACCTTTTCCTTCCCGATAATTGCATAATCTCTTTAGATCTGTGACATTCCATGTGACTCTGAGATGTTTTGCGATAGCTTTCACCACCCTTAAATTGTGTTCGTATCTGTCCTTACTATTAGTGGAGACTAGTTCAGGATGCCTCTGAATCGGATATCGTCATACTATTCCTTTTTCAGGTCATAGTATTCCGTCATAATATTCCTTTTTCCGTTTTTCTTTGTGTTTGAGGAGCATCTACAGGTTTTGGTTCTGATGGCGGGGGTTGTACACTTTTAATTTCAATAGCACTTTTAATCGCTTTAAGCTGGTTCCCAATTAATTTTGCTTCCCCTCTTATTTCTACAACTTCCTGTTTTAGCTCTCTCAAGGTTTTGTCAGTCCTCGAGCTAACTATTACATCAAGTATCTTGTCCTTCTTTTTTTTTAGCTCTAGGTTCTTTTGGCATATTAAGAGAATTTTTTGCATAATACTACTGATGCCAATATTTGAAAGAGCGCAATAATCTAAATGCGATAACACAATCGAGTTAAAATTTTCCAAAATGTTAGTTGGGAGTTCAATTCTTAAAAATTTTATGGTTTTATCTCCTACAGCCATCACCTCTATACATTTTTACTTGAGATTGATACAAGAGTTATGTATCAATTTTTATGCCAAGGAGCTTGCGTCGCTTATTTCAGAAACGGATTTATTGTGAACTATTGAAGTTCCGAATCATTGGTTTTAAATTCAAAGCTTGCCTTAACATGGATAACTTACCTTAACAGGGCCTAACATGTATAGTTTTTTGTTATCAATTTTTTTCAAATGACTTGGTCAGAAAGATTAAGTCATCACTAACTGAATATTTTTTTCAGAAACAAACTGTTCATTACTCATCATTTTATGCTTCAGAAGATAATCTGAATCAGTTTTTTAATGTCAATCATTTGGGTCTGCAGCTTATCAATAAAGATAGGTCTGTAGTTATTAACATTCAGCGGACAGATCCACATTTTAAAATAGAAGGTTAACATTAGCAACTTTTGCTTGGCTCTAAATAATTTTGTTGTCAAAAGTTATCGTTGAATATTACAATGTTACGTGCATCCTTTACCCATTTTTCATTTTTAATTGCCCACGAAGGAACTGATCATGGTTCTAAAGGCTTATTTGAATTCATCATACACATATAAGAGAACCTTTAACCCTTCTCTCAATTTTGAAAACCGAATAGTTCTCAATCATTTGTGTTCATTGTAATTAGAGATGCTTTTGTTCCTGTATGGTGGTCCAAGTCAGCAAATAAGAAATTCAGAAATTCAGCTGATTTATAATCGATGTAATCATGTCCTCCAAAGAGTTCCTTAAAAGTTTAAATTTGTTAGAGACCTGCAAGGAGCCGTTCAATCTGTTGATAAAAATCCACTTGTCTTTTATGTTTTGGATTATTTTAAAAACGTGTGTAGCATGATTGTTTTGCGTCAAATTGAGAACTATCTAGACATTTTCTCTGATTTCAAGTTTTTAGGTTTTTTATTGACAGCAAGGTTTTTTAAAGAAGAAACTAATTTTCTCTGGCGCTTTTTCAAAGCCAATAAACGTTCGACATTGTACCATTTGCTTTTCAAAATGCACAAAAACTTCTCTTTCATAATTTAAGACCCTGGTTGCATGCTGTTTGTTATATAATGACTGTGAGTATTTTCTGTTTGTATCTAACTATTTAACTAATTGTACTTTTCAGACTAATGTTGAATAAAGGCCTCACCCTAAAGCCTGTCTTCAAAACAATTTTTTTCAACGTTCCCGAATGCGATTCCACACATTGAAACCGTCTGCAGCTAATCTAATAATTGTTGATTCTCAGACATCGAAACTATCTATCCCAAATTTCAACATCTTTACGTTACTCGGGGGGAAGACTTGTCACGTTATCGATTTTCTGCCCACCAAAGGTCAATTTAAGAAAGTGGTCCAACTCATCGGTGCCAACTGCTTGTTTGACAAAAACAAAAACCGGTTATCGACACTAATTGACGTCGCAGACTGTTTGGTGGAGTTAGCAAAAAACTGGTTATAATTGGGTCAACTCCACGATTTACCCAAACCGAGCGAACGGCTGCTGTTACATGTATCCTTAGCGAGAAGGCGAAATCCAGCAAGTGTATAATTCGTTCGCTCACAAGATCAATCTCAGCATCAATCTTATCCAGAACGATCAAGTACATTTGAGTGATGGCGGACTGAGGCAAATAAGAAGCATCCTGGAAAACAAAGTTCTTTATTCAAAAGTTTCAACGTCCATCGACAAGGCAGGTCACTCTCCAACTCTCACCTGCCAAGAACGCTGTAGCTCTGGTCTGTATAGAACAAAAGTATGGTGAGTCTTGTTATACCTTTTTCCCGCAGACGCTCTTTTGGGTGTCATAGGGGTTTTTGCTCCTGTAGGCCCATCTCTCTCGCAGACGCTCTCGTGGGTGTCATAGAGTTAGTTCATAATCAAGTTTGCAACGAAGTTTAAGCCTCCACAAATCCCAGCAAATACAATTGGCCAATTCTGACGATGGTGGAAAGATTGCTTCTGTTGGCGCCACTTCAGATCAGCTAGAAAAGCCATCAGACAGCAAGAAATAACATTTGAAATTGAAAAAACTTAGAATTTGTCAAAACTCAAAAATGGTCAAAACTGAAAAATTTTACAAGTTGGGACCGAAAATTTGTCCACCCCCTCCGATTTCGGGAAGGCAAAACCCGAGCAACCCGAGGTTATGGCAGACGTTTAGGGTTACCTCTAAGCTACTCATGGACCTAACGAAAGTTAGCAACATTACTAACACTGGTTGAAGCCTTACAAACTTCAGCGCGAGATTGAACATAGACTATCACTAAGGATTTTCTTAACTTCAATCAACAAATTAAAAGTACAGTCCTTTTAATACGTCCGAGCGACTAATTATTTCTGCGAGATCGTTATTCAATCGAACCCAGTGAAGAACCAGGCCGGCGTAAAACTCGAGAACCAGGCTGTGATATATCGGTTCCGCTGAGATTCTTGAGCAGCCGCAACATTTGGTCCGCCGACCCGGACACCAACAACAGCAGTAACACGAACAGCAACGAATCTTCGATTCAACCTGGTGGACCAAAACACAACCAGCAACGATGGCCAGCAAAAGTCCCAACAGACACTGGAAGACAGCTGATTGGAAGGCGAGTGGTCAACTCAAGACGTTAGAGAAAGAGCAAGTTGATCTACTCAAGTCCTTCTCTAGATACCTCAACGAGCTAGAAGGCTTCCTGACACAAAAACAAAACAATGACGGCCGAAGGTGCTTATCGATGTTTCTTCGAGACATACGAAAACTTGGAAGACAACCGACAACAGCAGAGGTTACTATTAAAACCAAAGTATTTTGAAAGCTTTGACAATGACACCAAGCGTATGTTAGAAGAAAAGAGGAAGGTCTTGCGATGGGTAGTTGACAAAGTACCAGATCTCCGAGGCATTGAAGATTGTCGCGCAATAGTCGTCGACTACCGGAAAGATACACTGAGAGGGTACAAATTGTTGGGAGATTATGTTCCAATCGCGAACGAATTGTTAGAACTCGAAGAGAAATTGAAAGCAGAAAATTTAAGCGAATCCGAAAAACAGATACTGTGTGATCAGGCGGAACGATTATTAGAAAAGCTAGATGAAATTTGTGCAGAAGCTCTTCGAATAGCGAAGACAGAAGCTTGTCACCATGGGTTTACGAATTTCAGTAATGCTAGGAGTCACTACCAAGACCTGATCAAACAGTAAATGCTCAGCAAGGATTGTGGAACCCAAACATCGTTAGTGTCAACTACATCGGCTGGTGACAAAGACCCAAACGACGAAACTGTAATTGATACAGGTAATGGAGCAATAGAAAACGCCGAGGAGAACAACGAGGTCTCTTCCAAGCATTCTGCTACACAACAGAAAACAAGCCAGTAGCAGAAGCAGAAAACAACCCAGTATCGCCAACTCACGATTATCAAAAAGGCGACAGATCGAAGAAAAGGAGCTCGAACACCTAAAAGCAAAGAAAGAAACAGAGCAACGACTGCGAGAGCGCCAGTTGGAGTTAGAGCAAGAGCGTGAAGAAATAGAACTTCGTCGCCAGCAAGAAGAGTTACGTTTGCAACAGCAACAACAACAACAGCGACGAGAACAAGAGTTACAACAACAGCAACAAGAGCAAGAGCTACGTCTGAGGATGCAACAGCAAGAAGACAAACTGCGTTTTCGACAGCATGAGCGAGCCCTCGAAAACGAAAGAAAGAAAGCAGAGGAAGAAGAAGAACAAAGACGTATGAAACTTGAGCTGACCAAAGGAAGCTCAAGAGCATCCGGATCAGTGGCAGATGAGATAGAAAGTGTTGGCTCAAAACGAAATCAAGAAAGGACAGCAAGGTGGGCAGAAGCAGGGGCTGAACAGTCTGTCCCTCAACGGCCACTCTCTCCAAATGTTGTTATCGACCCTCCAACGAATGTCATCAAGGACAGAGCTGACAAACGTTTCAGCAACTACCCG
>NC_134470.1:3859253-3871753 GCF_964194025.1 Convolutriloba macropyga
ATTAGTGAAACCGTATTGTATTTAGAACCACTGGAAACTGTTACCAAGAGCAGTTGGCTCTCAGATAGACTAAAATTTGATTCTTTAACAACTTTAGTCTTTTTTGCTAAGTTTTGCTAGATCGTAAGATCTTGCGAGTTCTAAGTTAGTTGAGCTTACTTAACGAGAAGTTAGCAACATTAATAACAGTGGTTGAAGCCTTACAAACTTCAGCGCGAGATTGAACATAGACTATCACTAAGGATTTTCTTAACTTCAATCAACAAAATTAAAGTTACAGTCCTTTTAATACGTCCGAGCGACTAATTATTTCTGCGAGATCGTTAGTCAATCGAACCCAGTGAAGAACCAGGCCGGCGTAAAACTCGAGAACCAGGCTGTGATATATCGGTTCCGCTGAGATTCTTGAGCAGCCGCAACAGCTTCACCAAGGGTCTTGCGAGGAATGAAATAACAGAGAATAACCATAAACTCAAATTCCTAATATCGGTCTGACTTTTTCGTTGCTGACTTTTTCACGATTCAGGAAGCAGCAGCTTCGTTCGAAGAAGCACTGCGTATCTTTGATAAACACTTCAAGAAGCATACTAGATTCTCTTACGCACGTCATCAATTGCTATCTAATGCCCAAAAAACAGGGGAATCTATTTTGCATTTTGTCAATAGGTTGAAAACTTTAATTCAAAAGTGCGATTGTAGAGAGGTGAACATAACTGAACATCAGCAGCTTCTCCTGCGAGATGCACTGGTTTCCGGAATCAAATCAGGTAGTATACGGATGCGACTTTTGGAACTCAGTGATGAGAAAGCTAGTCTAGATAACTGCATATCATTAGGGAGTGCAATTGAGCTGTCGTCGGATTGCACTAAACATTACCGAAATAACGAAATATCTGCAGCTACACTCGCTGCTGCGCCTTCAGACGGCATCATTGCAGCTGTTAAAACAAGTCTGCCCAAATCCCGCGAAAACAACCGCGATACAAAGGATATTAGAAAGTGTTCTTTATGTGGACTGCGAAATCATCCCCGGTGGAATTGACGAAAGGACGTCTGTCATAAACGCCAGAAGAAAGGGCATTGGGCTGCTGTTTGCCGAGGACAGTTATCGGCTACGGCAGCTTCAGAGTCGTCTATTGTTGCTTCCGTTCTACTAGCGGCTGATTTTCAGGATCAGTCTTTCTATGCCCTCCTGGAAATCCAAAATTATAAACTACTCGGTTTAGTGGACTCAGGGGCTAGCAAATCCTTCATAACATAGGCCGTACTAGAGAAATATAAACTAGCAGTAACAAGTGACCGTTGCACGACAACTCTAGCCGACAAGTCACATCTGGCTGTACTAGGTACCTCGGCTCCCCATGAAGGGATAATCGAACCAAGTTCCTCGCCCTGGCGCGCACACTCTTTCGTTGTAAGGAACAAGAATAAGCCCCGAATGGTTATCGACTACTCAGAGACCATCAATCGATACACTGAATTGGATGGATATCCTTTTCCTGACATAGAGGAGCTTCTAGAAGGGGCAGCTCAAGATCGTTTTTTCTCCCGGGTACACTTGAAATCCACCTATCGTCAGATATCCCTGGCAGAAGCAGAACAAATCTTCACTGCTTCTTATGTTCTGTATCAATTCATAAGACTTGCCTTCGGTCTGGCAAATACTGCGTGTGTCTTTCAAAGCAAGATCGACGAACTCATAAGTAAGGAGAACTTAAAGAAAACTAGAGCATAACTGGACGATGTTATCGTATCCGGGTCGTCAAAGGAAGAACATGATCGTAACTTGGATTCGTTTATAAGCATGGTTCGAAACTATGAACTTAACCTGAACGAAAATAAATGCGAGTTTGGAGTTACTTGAATAGCACTGCTTGGCCACATACTCGAGGATGGTACCAAGCCACCGGACCCCAGCCGACTCAAAACTTTGATGGAATATCCTTTTTCGCAAACCAAATCTCAGCTCCAAAAGCTCCTCGGTTTTTTTGCTTACGATGCGAAATGAGCCACCGGTTACTCCAATAAAGTTCGTCCGCTTCTGGACTCATTCCCTTAATCCGTCTTCCCACTCGACAATGTCGCTATCAAAGCCATAAAGCTTCTAAAGGACGAGATCGGAAGGGCAATTCTAAGCATTCCTGAAAATGGGCAACCACAGATAATGACGACGGATGCCTCAGGAACCGCCATGGGAGGTACACTATCGCAGAACAATCGACTTGTTGCCTTTTTGTCGAGATCATTGTCGCCCTTTGAAATGAAGCAGTCGGGTCGAACGTAAAGCCATGGCGATTATCAAATGTTGCGGGAAATGGGCACACTTTATCCGTTCGTTCCACCTCGTTATCTAGACAGTCGAAAAGGCATTGTCCTTCATTTTCTCTAGAGACAAAAGCAAGATCAAAAATGAGAAGCTAATCCAATGGCGTTTAGAGCTATCGGAGTTCGCCTATGATATAGAAATAAAAGACGCTCACAAAATGTCGCCGCTGATGCACTTTCACGTATCAAGAGCACTAAGAGCACTTTAAATTACTCTCACGGATCCCGGACTAACTAGATTGTGGGAATATATCCAGCGCCATAAGCTCCCTTTCTCGTTTGACGATGCTAAGACTTTTATCAAAAGGTGCAATACATGTCTCAAACGTAAGCCCTGTTTTGTTTTCCTAATGGAACCAAACTTCCATGTACGCGTAAACGCTTCCCGGTAAGTTTTAACTGCCACTGATGAGTTTAGTCGTTTCCCGTTTGCCATACCACTGAAGGATATCACATCAATTAGCGTGATTGGAGGGCTGAAGTCTATTTTTTCCTTCTGTGGAACACCGGCGTTCTTTCATTCCGACAGGGGAAGTCAATTCTTGTCGTATGAGTTGAATGCTTTTTGTAATCAGGCAGGAATTGCACTTTCACGAACCACTTCAAACAATCCCAAAGGTAACGGGCAACGCGAGAGGTATAACTGGTGTCTTGTGTAACCTCCACTCTCGTGCCCTGAGTGAGAATAGATGGGACGAAATGTTGCCCGATGTTTCAACTTCGATAAGAACCTTGATCGGTAGGGCAACCAACAGCACACCACATGACCAGGTCTTCGGTTTTCCTCGCCGAAGATCTTCGGTTCAACGTATTGCTAATTGGTTAGCTCCAAAAAACGGTATTTCCCTTGAAACGTTCGTACGTAACAATTCAGATCCCCTCATTAAACCTTCCAAAGTGGTTGAGGTAGTAAACGATCTGTTTGTTAGGATACAACGTCCCAGTGGATCAATAGATTCGGTTTCGTTATCAACATCATCGCGTGGCAGCATTGCTCCCAACTGGAACAGAAGTGATTCGACGGAACAAACAACGATGGAATCAGATTTTTGGCCTTCGGAATTGAAATATTGAAATTTAATCGCTCCCATGGATGCCGGATTTGATCCGGAAGTCATTAACCAAACAGAGCAAGCTGGGCCAAGTACTGAGTCTATTGCCAGGCAGCTAGTCACTCAATCAACCAACGTGCATAAAGACCAAGTGGAACAGTACTCCAGGGCTAGGTGTGCCCGAGAGACACCAGAACATTACGGAGATTATGTTTAAAAAGAAAAGGTTATAAAAGAAGGGTATGACGATCGTGATATTCTGTGGAAGTATGACTAATAAACCTAAAAATGGGGGTGAATGTTATATAATTACTATGACTATTTTCTCTTTGTATCAAATTAATTAACTAACTGAACATTTCTGACTAACATTGGATAAAAGCTTCACCCGAAAGCCTGTCTTCAATACAACACTGTTCTAGTGCTAGAGTTATGTCGCTGATAATTAATTTAAACTTATCTAAAACACTGACACAGGAGGACCGATCAGATTAATTGTTTCGTTCCACTGATCAAAAATGATCATCACTACAAAATGTTCAGATAAAATTTTTCATTTCCATGCTACGAGAGAATAAACTATATTATAGGACTGCATGAAGTCAAAGCAGGTAAACAAAACCTAATCACCCAAATAAATGAACCCAAACAAATTCCCCATTCAATTCACAAATCCATTTAGAGAGGAACAGGGTACAGATAAGAGAGAGGTAAAAACTGGTTACATGCATATTGCCAGGTATAAGGAATAAGAAAATTTTTTGTAGTTATTGCTCTAAATGCGAGAAATTAAGCAAAATTAATATTGAAGCAGAAATAAAAAATCTCTTAAAAAATTATAAAAAGTACAAATAATACAAGAACGGTGTCATTTGCACTGTAACCAAACATTCATACCTGGCATAAACTGCGAAAAACCTCCTCAAATGAACATCTGGAACCACCCGTAAAATTTCCATTTTTATCCACGTTTTTGAATTTTCTCCCCTTTTCTAAAAAACTAAACGTTGTCTAACACACTCCGATCACCAAAGTTCTTCAATCTAATAGACGCTTCTATTTTAGTTTGTCTATTAAATCTCCAACTGACCCAGAAACTAACAAAGCCCAGTGATCTAAATGCGATAACACTATCAAGTTTAGAGCTTACAAAATTTAAATTGAATCCCTGTTGATTTTATCGTTTTCATTTGTACAGCCATGAACTGTTGAATTTGTTGACTTGAGATTCAAATTTGATTTTTCATCGATTATTATGCCAAGGAAATGCATTCGCGTTTTTAAACAACAGTTTCTTTACCAACTAAAATCTATTGGTTGGATGTTTTTCATAAGAACTTATTTCTGAAAGATTAAACCCACCTCCATCTTTTTTGTAGAGGTTTTCAATCAGAAATAGAATGTAATGCTTTTGATAGGTCCAATAGAGTTTAATATGTTTTGAAACACTTTATCTAAACCCCAACTGCTCATAACTCATCATGTTAGGCTTTAGAACGTAGTATGGTCTTTTATTTAGGCATTATGTTCTCAAAAATTATTAGCTAATAAGAAACTGAGTTAGTGAGTGATATCGGCCTGTTTTTGAGATTTTTCAGGGGATCAATTTTTTGAAAGAGAAGCGTAACATTAGCAACTATCTATTTGCATCCAATTTTTTTTTTGTGAAAAATTATTGTCAAAAATTTCAGTTTTATATGTATTAATTGCGTATATGGTATCTTTAATTGCCAACAAAGAAACTGCATATGGTTCTAAAGACTTGTTTGGATTCAACACTCAAATTAATGAGAGCTTGCACCCCACTTCATTGTTTTCAAAACCTGAGAAACCTCGATCAGTGGTGTTCATTAGAAGAAGAGGTGCTTTTTTCCAGTACAGTTGCCCAGATAGCATAGAGGAAAATTAGAAAATCGGCTAATTCTAATTCGCTGTAATCATTTCACCCGAAGAGTTCTTTACATTTTTAATTTTGTAACAGAATTGGAAAGAGCCTCTCATGCTGTTGATAAAAGTCTATTTGTCTTATGAGTTTTCCAATTTCTGGAAAACGTGTTTAGCTTGGTTGTTTTACTTCTCATTTATTATTTGGAAGATTTTTGTTTTCCTTTCAAGTATTTAAAACAATTATAATCAGCACTGTTTTTTAAATGAAGATATTATTTTTTTTGGCGCTTTTTGAAAGCAACAAAACATTCAAAACTGAACCATTTGCTTTTCAAAATGCTTACTTTTTTCTTATTTATGATGAATTTTGTTTCCCTGATTGCAAGATTGTATTACAGTTTTTACGCTGATAAATAATTGAAGTTATTGTTAATACTGACACAGGAGGACTAATCAGATACATTATTTCGTTTCAGTAATCAAAACTGGTCAACACTACATCACTGATCAGATAAGTTTTTCATCTCCATGCTGCGAGAGAATAATTTTTTTATAAGAGCGCATTGAGTAAAAGCAGGAAAACAAACATAGTCATCAAACATCAAAAAATGACCGCAAAAAGTTCTCCATTCCAATCTTAAATTCGCTAATGGAGGAACAGAGTACAGTTAAGAGAAAGATGAGAACTGGTTACGTGGACAATGCAAGTTGTTTGGTATCAAATACACCGATTTGTTAAAATTTCTACTCTTTTGCTCCAAATTTGAGAAAAAAAATCAGAATTAATATTGAAACAGAAACAGAAAATTTTTAAATGAAAAAATATGAAAAAAACAAATCATACAAAGATGATGTCATTTGCACTGTAACCAAAACATTCACACCTGGCATCAGCTGCAGAAAACCTCGTCCAATGAATATCCGGAGAACTCGTAGTAAAAAGTCCGTTTTTGTTGATGTTTTTCAATCTTTTCTTCTGATCAAAAATTCTAAACTTTGTCTAATACACTCCGATCACTAAAACTCTTCAATCTAATAGGCGCTTCTATTTTAGTTTGTCTATTAAGTCTCCAACTAACCCAGAAATTAACAAAGCCCAGTGATTTAAATGCGATAACACTATGGACTTGAGAGTTTGCGATGTTTTAGTTGGTTGTCGAATTTTTAGTGATTTTATGGTTTTAATTCATAAAGCCTACAGTATTTAAAAAAATAGGCACATGATGACTAATGGCGGCTTCGGTAAGTCTTTTGTAAAGGGTTAGAAAACCATTGAACTCAATCAAAGTTTTATATAAATGACTAATAAGGTTTTAGAGATTCCTGTGCATCGTTTTAGAAGTACTGTTTAAAATTTTTTTATCTCCATAATTTTCTCCTGAAGCGTTTTCTTTTTTTTTTGCTAGAAACTGCAGGAAAATACTTGTTCAAAATTAATTACAATCTTTGTATTGTAATACAAAATTAGTTTGTTAAAATGAATTTATTAGTTCTGAGATATTTCGTGCTTTTCCAATTCTAATAATAAGTCGGATCGAAACACCTCTTTTTACAAGTCCTTTGCCATCTTGAGAGTCACTTTTACAAGAGGTTTTCACTGCAAAAATATGCAGTTTAGGTTTTGCATCCAAACTGAATTTCGATAACACAAATTCGAAAAAAATTAACTTATTTGGAATTGAAGTTTTATTGTCAGTTCTCTGCACTTGAATTCGTGGCCCGGTCCTCAGTTACCTCATATCAAGCGCTGCAATTTCCATTATCCGTTATTTTTCCTTTGTCGGTTCACTGAACTTTTTATTAACTGAAACTTTCTAGTTTACAATGAATATGCAGCGGTTTTTCCTCTTTTGCTTTGTAATAACAGATAATATCGCATCTTCAATCTTTGAAAAAGAATGCATATTTGCTACTGACTCTCAAGCAAGAGTTCTATTGTGCCAAAGCATCAATATTCATTGGTTAACCGGTACAGAAACTCCGCAATCGGAAGTTCATATTACCAGAGGTAAATACAATACGATTGCATACCTTTGATTGAAACGACTTCTATACAAAGGTGCATTTCCTTACCCAGAGAGCAGCAGGAGTTTTAAAAGGAACTAAATAATCATTTTTGGTCTTGACTATTCCTCCATGTTCTGCTACTAAAAAATGAAACAAAACCATAACGACAAAGGGGAACGAACACACCAAAATAAAGGAAGTTATCGTTGATGCTAAATAGGAGTCTCAGAAACTAAATATTTCATAAGTCACGTAGACGTGATTGGTCAAGTGCATCTAACATAGGAGTACTTCCCAGGCATCAGTTCATTTCTTTGTCAAAAAGATATATACAAAAAATAATCGAAAGCTTTGTTTGCTGCAAAAACTCCGAGAAAAAGACTTCTATAGTTGAAAGAGCTGTAACTTTGATTTTTTTCAGATTGATAAGACAAATAGTATTTATAATAAGTTCCCATTTCCAGATCTCGCCTGCAGATTTCACCGCATTGGTTTTCTAAGCCTGATTAGTTTTTGCTATATATTTTTTACATTGTTCACAGAATTCTTCCAAAGAGAGAGAGAGAGAGAGAGAGAGAGAGAGAGAGAGAGAGAGAGTTCATTCCTCTGAGTATAAATGAACATCAAAATTATAATTTTACATAACATCAGAAAGCTTCAAGTTATCATTGGGCTACACAGAAAATTGCAAAACACTCAGAGAGGGCAATTAACGGACCCAACAGGATCACTGGACATTGCCCTGTCAAGAGATGTAAAAATTAAAAAAAAAATAAAAATAAAACCAAAAAAATTGCAGAGAACCACAAGTTAAAGGCCAAAATTCTCGACAAAGTTAAAGGAATTTTCAACTTCTGACCAAATTTTTAACCCCTTTAGTAAACCCCGGTCACAGCACGGTAAAGCGTTATGTGATGGTTTTTTTCCATTATTAAAAAAATTGAAAAATGTGAACATGGGAAATTGATTAAGAGAAAACAGTTTTTGTTAGCTGAATATTTGATAAAATGAAGTTATCCCTAATTTTGTGCACCAAATTGACATAGGAAAAACCTGAAAGCTGATCAAAATTCGGTGGCAGAACATTGCTTTCCACTAAAAGATTAAACAGCTTGGCACCTCTAAATCTCACTGAATTCTGATCATGTTTTCGTTTACATCTTGGTATTTTCAACAACCATTTCATTGACCTTCTTGTCAAATGGGTTGATCGCAATTCACAGGAAAACAAATCATTGAGATATTTGTCAGTATGCATTTTATTTACTGACTTTATCACAAATTTTAATAACTCGTATACATGCAATTCGTGAGCAGTTAAGATTTTATATTTCTCAAAAAGACGGGCGACATTTTCTGTGTACCTCAGGAACAAAATTAGTCTAAGAATTTTCTTTTGCAACAAAACTAGGGGTTCAAGGGTGCTGTAATTAACACATCCATATACCAAAATGCCGTATTGAATTATTGTTTAATATTTGATGAATAGTATTGCAATAAAACACTTTTTGAAATATAATGCCTTAACTTTGACACAATTCCGCATTGAATAGACAGTTTCTTTTTTACCTCATCAATGTGCGTTGTGAACTTAAGTTTGTTATCTATATGTACTCCAAGATATTTGCAGCTTTCTGATTCAGGTAAACTAACAGAATTCAGTTTAAAGTCACAAAGCCTATTGGAATTAGAGGCACTGTTACCTATTTTATTACTCATTTGACAACTTTTCTTAGTGTTTAGTGACAGCCTAATCGCATTGAGCCATTTCTCTGTATTAACTAAGTCTTTTTGTATTGAATCAAAATCGATATTTCCTGCTATGAGGTTTGTATCGTCTGCAAAGAGAACAATTTTGCAGAATTGACATACGTCTGGAAGGTCATTTATGTAAATCAAGAAAAACAGTGGGCCAAGAATTGAGCCTTGTGGAACTCCACAATTTAATTTCTTCCAACAGGAGTTACAATTATTGACCGAAACTCATTGCTGTCTGTGTGATAAAAAATCTTTAATCCAATTAAGGCAAATGCCTCTTATGCCATATAATTCAAGTTTTATTAACAATATTTCGTGGTCAATCGTATCAAAGGCTTTTTTTAAGTCAACAAAAAAAGGAATAACTTCCAAATTGCTGTTTTCTCGAATTGTTTCGGTCAACTTTGCAATCGCATCAATTGTTCTATGTTTTTTTCGAAAACCGAATTGATTAGGGTTAAATAAATCGAATGTTTCGAAGTACGTAGAAATTCGATTATACATGATACGTTCAAATATCTTACTTCATACAATGAGCAGTGAAATTGGTCTGTAGTTGTTTACGTCGTCTTTTGCTCCCGCCTTATGTAGTGGCACAGTTTTTGCTCGTTTTAATTTACTTGGGAATTTACCAAATTTAAAAGAGGTATTTATAAGACAAACAAGATGCTTGCATGTAAGGGATTTTGTTTCCTTAATCAAAGTGGTACTGATATCATCAATTCCTGAAGATGATTTCCCTTTTAGGTTGTTAATGACTTCAATGATTTCGTCGCATTTAGTTTGATAAAGCCACATGCTCTGTATTAACCTGGGGTCTGACAAAGACCTCTTTTGGAATTGCATCTTTGAGATTTGGCCCTATATTTACGAAAAAATTGTTCAGCTCATTTGCAATTGCTAAGTGATCTTCAACTCTTTTACCATTTTTTGACAAGGAAGGAATGTTAGTGTTTTTAGAAGTAATGCCCTTGAGCTCATTTATAAATTTGTAAACTTGCTTTGAGTCTCCGATACATTTTGAGAATATTTGTTCATAGTAATGTTTCTTTTTTGCTTTGATTGTTTTTTCTACTTTAGTACGTAGCCCTTTAAGTTTGTCTAATTTTCCGCGGTTCTTTTTGTCCTTTTTCCACGACTTGTGCAACTGATTTCTTTTGCAAATCAAATTTTTCAGTGTTTTATCAAACCAGATTGGCTTTCCAGTCCTATTTCCATTAGGAATTTGATAAGGAGCAAACACTTCAAATACTTGATTAAATGCAATTTCAAACTTCTGAAAAGCATTGTCAACATCGTCCATTTCTTGGTATTTTATTGTGGCTAGTGATTCAGAAAGAGTTTCAATAAAAAGAGCCATTTTCTTAGGGGATTTTACAAAACTGGTATCACGAAAGCGAGTTTGCGAGAAACTAATTCCATTATTGGTTTCAATTTGCAGCACTGTGGGGAGATGATCACAATAACTTTGATTCTCCATTACAAAAGCTTTTTGAACCTTTAAGTTTTTCACGAAAAAATGATCCAAACAAGTTTCAGTATTTTGGCTGATGCGGGTTGGTTCAAGAAAACTTAGTTCAAAACCATTTGATCTTAAAGTTGATAGATATGTCGAAGTTAGTCGATTAGTATCTAGTACGTTTATGTTGAAGTCTTCACAGACAATTATTCTGTCAAATCTATCGTTAAGGATTTCTAACGTATTATCTAGTTCAAAGATAAAATTTTGCTTGTTTGCTCTTGGAGGGTTATACACTACTAACAAAGCGATCTTCAAATATCCAATTTTTAAATGAGCTAAAAGACTTTCATCTAAATCACAATTCAGCTCTTCAATCAAGCTTACTTCATCTCTTATTTGGATCATAATACCACCACCCCTGCCAACCCTTGATTTTGACAAGCAAGGATTATAGTTAGTTACTTTGAATAAGTTTGGATCATCTACATTTGTTAGCCAAGATTCTGTTAAACAAATTATGGAAGGCGGAGACTGAAGACAAGAGATCAGTGCCTCTAATTCGTCATAATGTTTTTTAATGGATCTGGTGTTTAAATGTAAAATTTTACAGGAATTTGATGCAGAAACATTATTGGTAGGCTTGATTGAACCATTGAGTGAATTTTTAGGTGACATAGTCTTCGCTGTCCTCTTCAATCCGAAACGGCTGCTCCTCAATACTATCCATAAAAGTCTCTTTGGCATTAGGTGAATCACTTATGAGACCCATAACAAAGTCCAGCAACTCGTCTTTATTTGCTCTCCTACTTTTAAGCTCCTCAAGAAGATTTCTATACTCATTTTCTTCAACGGATTCGCGGACACATTTGAGAGAAGGCATCTTAATTGACAATGGTGTTCCAGGCGTGAAATTTGGCGGTTTTGATAATTTTGGAACAGGCGTGTTGAAAGTGTTTGCATTTATTTGCATTGAATTCATATCCGTACGGCTTGCTTGTCTTTGACTTGACTGGGCATTCATTGAAAATCTGTTCAATACTTGATCCATTTTCTTGGCAATCGGCTGTAACTCAGCAATATCTTTGGTCGAATTAAGTTCAAGATAACGAATCATCCCTTCGGACTGGATTTGAACAAGTGGTGCCGAGTTCTTAGTTGTCACTTTCAATTGTTTGGCTTCAGCGTCCTCTTTCAATGCCAGATCGTATTTGCTCAATTTTTCGTGGATATACACTGGTTTTCCATTATTTGTATTTTGGAAATTTCGGAGCAAACCCTTCCTTGTCCATATTCTCTCCTTTTGCTCAAAATACAAGAATTTTGCGATTATTGGGGGTGGATTGAACGGCGATTCTCTACCCAGTGGATGGCAAGCTTTAATGTCACTCGGTTCAATGTTCACATTCAGAACGTTCTGGATTAGGCAAATAACATCTGATAGATAAGTACAACTTGTACTAAACGGCAGATTTCGAAATATTAAACAATCTTCGGATTGATATCTCTCAAGTTGATTCACTTTGATTTTAATTTGCGTCACCTCTGTTCTAATTGCGCAATTCGTGCATTTTTCGCGGCATTTTCTGTAATTAGAAATTTTAAAATTTCTTTAGATGTTTCGTCGAGACCCTCACTCTCATGCAACTTTTCCATCAGATCTCCCATGCCTCGCTGGCTCATCTCTAAAACTATTTAATAAGTTTATCACAACAATTAGGCTCAAAGAAACCTTGTCCCCTCAAAAATTTAACAGAGAATATGGATTACATCAATTGTCTTCTGTTCGGTCACAAAGCAATTTGTTTGACCCATTTCACAAAACTAATAAACTATAGCGCAAAAAAGCAGAAAACCGCAAACCTGTATAAATTGCAAAGAAGCAAAAACTAAACGTGACAGTAACGACAAATAAATGCTCGAAGTTCTCTGAAAAAAAACAAAAGCCTTCTCAGTGAATTGAGATAAATCTTACGGCTCGTTCGTTATGATCTTTTGTTAGTCAAACTAAC
>NC_134470.1:3876753-3943959 GCF_964194025.1 Convolutriloba macropyga
CTTTTGACAGGAATCTGAAATCCCATTCGACTTATGGAATTCTTTAGGATAAATGTGATTCAAGTATGACGAACAATACCTTGCAACATATAATCATGAGTACTTTGGGCCATTAAGGTAGGGTTTACCATTGGGTGAAACAACATTTGACTGCGAACATTAAAGCATTTGAATACAAAGTAATTAATCAATGAACGGGGACAAAACTCATAAAATCACAATTGTACTGCGTGTGACCCCTCGTGCAAAATGAGCCTCCCAGAGCCGAGGAAACAAGAACTTGAAATCAAAATGACTGAGAAGAAAGCAAAAAATAGACGCTCAAAAAAGCTGGATGGATTTTATGGAGTCCTTGCTCCAAATTCATCTGTCATCAAGACAAAATTGGGCTGTTCAGGAATCAAGAAAACTGAACAGCCCAATTTTGTCATCAGAAATTTGCCTCTCGCAACATTTAGGACTAAAGCATCAAAAGACACCGCTTTATCGTCCTTGTGCTCACTACAAGGACCGACAATTTTAACCCCCAACAACCAAACCAACTTAAAAAAATTGCGAAATGTTCAAAAAATGCCGAAAATTTAAAGGGCGAAAGATAAAACATAAATGAATAACGAAATCATTTCCTCTATTCACTCGAAAGTGCCGCGCACTTGGCGAATTCGATTGCCAGTTTAGCGCAAATCTTCCTCAATCCCAACAGAAACCGATGATAAAGTACAACAAACTACAAATAACCTCAAAACATTTCAACACCACAATCAGGGCCAAAGAAAAAGCTATTTATTATATCAACAATTCATTCCCAGCAAACGAAACCCTTACGAATATCATCTCCCAATACATAAAAAGACAAACTGAATGATTCCACAACTTTCCCCACCAAACAATCCTCCCACGTTCTTCCTCAACCAATCCCATTTATGCCGAAAACTTAGTCAGATAATGAAGCAGAAACAACACAGTAGCAAACCGAAATCCGAGCAAACATATAGCGATCAAGAACACAGCAGGACCTAATTCTCACTTTTTAGTCGGCCAATGCTCTTCAACTCAAATTTATCTAATCATCGCGATTTATATCTCTCCAATTTCGTAAGAGTTTTGTATGACTGCAGGAGAAGTAGCAGAAGATTTGGACTCTAATTTCATTGAAATATTAATGTTTATATTTCATTTTTATATTAACTTTGACAACCATTGCATATTTTTCAATTCACCAAGTAAAGATACTATGACTTTAGTTAATGTTGCTCTCTATTTTGCGTTTAAATTAATTTAATTTCTGCAATTTTTAAGACTAATACTTTTACATTAATCTATTTTTTTCTTCTTGTTTTTTCCCATTTTCTTGATCTAGTCTCCAAAATCTGTCATTACCGCAGTTCAAAAAATAATAATTGTATTGCAAAATGATTATATGAGTCTGTCGTACAGAAACGGTGTTCTGCATATTTTAGTTGAAATGCTGTGCGACGTTCGGAATTTAGATGTGCCAAAGAGATGGTTGTTTTCGCGGTAGGAAATTACACTTAATTCTGTTCGACTGAATTATTTTAATTCGGTCATTTTTTATTAGTTGTATTCGCTCGGCGAATGGGAACTGACATTTTTGAGTAGTGATTCACTTAGCGAATGATTTTGGATTTGAATTCTATTGCTTTAAGTGTTTGGGCTGAGCAAAAACCGGTTGAAAATGAAATTAACTTAAAGTGAATTGAATTGCGAGAGAAAAAAAAATTAGAAAAGAAACAGGTATTTGATCAGCAATATGATCACACAATTTAAAGAGCTGAATAACTAACTCATGAAATTGGCGGTAATTCACAGGAAACAGACAACGTGCACAGACATCAGAACACAAGATTGTATAAACAAATTTAGCGAATTGTGAACAACTAAGATAAGATCTTGAAATGGAATGAAATCAAATTAAAATGCACTAAAATAGAAATTAAGGAAATTTAATGAATTAGCGCCACAAATGAAAAGTACAATTCTTCCAAGTATATCATTTTTCCCCCTCAAAAAAAACATAGTATCGTTTTCATCAGAAGATTAGTAACATATTTGCTGGTTACTATTAATAATACGATAATGTTTTTCAATGAAGTTCACAGTTTGAATTAATCTGATTCAGAATCTGTCGCGCAGTCTGCTTCTTTTTGACTGTCATACTGGTTTCCGGTCCCTCATAATTCAGAGTACTGAGTTGCAGATGGTTGCATCGGGGAGAAAGTTCCATGGTCCGATTTCGGCACAATTGGTTGGTCAGGATTTTGGGCTGGTGTTTTCTGAATGATCGTCATTATTGAAAAGTTTTCGATTTGTTTTTGCTTTACTATCTATCGACATCTTTGTCTCGATAGTGCTTTGCTGGCTGATAGAGTTGGGTGACATGTTTGTGTTGAAACCATCCACTAATCGAACTCCGTAATTGATGGAGAAGTCCCCTGACGCTTTTGTGATGGTTGTTGAATTGATGTTGATTTTGCAGTTGCTTTTCGTTTAAGACGTTGAGGAGGTTTTTTTAAAGATTTCCTCCGCAATTACTGGTGTAGACTGTTTCAGTGACATTTGCGGCGCAATTGCAGATGTCGATTGGACAAGTTGTTTTGGTGGCGCGGGTACGCTCTAGCCACAGGAAACAGACAACGTTCACAGAATTTAAAGCAAAAACCAATCGAAAACAAATCAATAAACTAGATCATTCAGAAAACAGCAGCCCAAAATCCTGACGTACATCCGCGGACCTTGTTTTCGCGCTGCAAATTTGCTGCATAATTTTTCATTGGTATTTAAACTATTTGCGTCCAATGTAGTTGCTGTGTTTTGCTCCGCAAAATCCTTGAAAATTTTAGAGTTCAAAAGACAGCGTTTCGCGCTGCGTTTGATGGCGTCTAGTCTAGAAACCATAAATTGCTCGTCATAAGTCGATATATTAACAGCTTTTTGTTGTTGTTTGGGTGCAACATAATCTACTAATCCCATTTTCGAACAAGGAGGATGATCTATTGAGAAATCGAGAGGTAGTAAACGATCAACCCATTGGTTTAGTTGACTATTGTAGGATTTATTTGCTCTATTTTCTCGCATTATAGACAATGAAGCCCCATGGTCCGTTATGACAGTAAAACGCTTTCCGTAAAGATATTACTTAAAATGTTCTTTTGACCAGACTATAACCAATAATTCGAGTTGGTCGATGCGATAACGTTCCTCAATTGAGTTGAGGAAACGCGAGGCGAATGCTACCGTGTGCCAACCATCTGGAATATGCTGCTAGAGTGCACAACCAAGTCCCTTTATTCTAGAGGCGTCACATTTGATTACTGTTTCTAAATTAGGGTTAAAGTGTTTATTTTCTGTTGCTTCAGCAATTTTTTGTTGCATCATCTGCAAATATGAAAAGTCATGCAAAAACAAAAAAATCTAGCAAATCATTTATGAAGATGCAGAAAAAGAGGGGCTTTAACAGTGAACTTTGCGGGAATCAACTCCTCATATTCAATGTTTTGAAACTACATTTTTTGACGCGCCCAAACTGTTTCCCATTACTCAAATGGTCTCTAGCCACCACAATCATCCGTCCACACACAACTAAATCAGCAATTTTTTGGATAAATCTCAAGCGATTAGCGCCGTCGTGGAGACCTCGATTAGCGCGGTCATGGAGGAGGGAAGGCTGCACTGAGTGTATGGCTGCTTAACTTTATTCCTTTGCTCATTCCTTGACATCCTATTTTTTATAAATCTCAAGCGGGGGACTTTTTGAATGGCTTTCGGAATGTCAGCGTATAAAACGTTAATTGGAAAAGGTTACTTGAATTTAATTCAATAAAACGTTAATTGTATGTTTTTGATAAATGATAGAATTTTGATGTAGAGAGGTCTGTTTTCTTGAAAACCTCGAAGGGATTTTCGTAAAAGCATTTTTCAATCATTTTTATCAATATATATATATATATATATATATATATATATATATATATATATATATATATATATATATCGGCTTTCGTCAAAATTTTCTACTTTTGTTGATTGTCTTGATTGTTTAATGGTGATACTTTAGTTGTTTTTAATCCGTTCTGTTCTTTACGCAGCTGCATTATGTTTTCAAAAAGTTTGTTGAAGGACGAAGAATTTTATCTAGAAATATTTCGATAAAAGCTGGAAAAAGACCATTTGTTTCACGAGGTTTCGTAATGTCCAGCTTAAACCTTATCGATCTAACCGGTCACGTGTTTGGATGCGCTATTGGCTACGAATCCTTCTTGCTTTCTGTGCATGGTTTCCCGTTCGCGGCGTTGTCTTAGCGTGAAATTCTGCTCGTTACAAAAACCAGAAAAAAATTGGCGAAATGGGTTACAGAATACAGAAACAATGTGCGTAAAACAGTTACGTCAACCGAATGTTCTCCCACTGCCCTTGTTCTTTAACTAAAGGACATTTTGATTCTCATAAAGTTAGCATAAAGGATCTCATAAAGAAAGCGAAGACTGAGATCTAGTATTGCCTGATATCCTTGAAGACCTAGGACAACTACCACTGAAATTCAATATGCCAACAATGGGTACAGTGAAAGGATGAAACTGACACGTAGATTAATTAATCGGCTGCGCAAAAACACAGACAGAACCTAGAAAAATGGTTTAAATAAAAGAATTTTGCACGTTATTTGGAAATTTGTAACTCATGAAGGTATTTGAGATGAAATTTAGCTGGTTGCTGAGGGGTCTTGTTCCCTTGAGTCTTTTTAAACTAACTTCCACACATTTCCGCACCTCTGGCAGTCGCATCAATTTTTCCATATGTAGAAGTTACTCTTTTGACATAGTTCCTTGTATTAGAGAGAAGTGTTGACGTTACTCTTTTGACATATAGTTCCATGCTGTAGATAGAAGTCTGCTTTTCAGTCCTTGTTCCTTTACCAAACTCAGTTCTGCACATCTTTCTATCTTCTTTCACTTCTGGTTTCTTTGCAAACATTCCTCAGATCAAAGAATTCATCCTTCTGACCTCGTTGGTCAACCAGTTTTGGTATATCTTTGTGCTCATTTTTGCTTTGACAGCAGTTTTGACAGGGCTAGTAGGTCAATCATATGCATGTACAGTCGAAAGGGCAAAAGATTATACAGTCACCGGCTTTTGAGACAGCTCCCTTTTGGTTCCGGTTATCAATTTCGCTGCTCTCCGTGGAAATTGCCCAATCTTCCATAGTTCTCTTCTCGTCAAGCTACAGAAAATCAACGGACAAGCAGTGGATAAAACTAGCTGGTGAAAACAACTAAAATGGGGATAAAATGGCAGAACTAGTTACTTGAAAAAAACGAGGTTGATCGGGTTCTTTTTTTCTGAAGCCTGCCATGCTTGTCCTGTCAAGCAAACTTGCCGTGTGCAGATGTTGCTCTTTTGACATAGTTCCATATGGTTGAAAGAATTCTGGTTTTCAGTCTTTTTGTTTTACCAAAATCAAATTTACAAATCATTCTGATTGCGATTCCACATTTTCGGTAAACAAATTCACTTCTCGCTTCTTTTGAAACATTCCTCAGATCAAAGATATCAGTATTCTGACCTCGTTGGTCAACCAGTTTTGGTAAATCATTGTTCTCATTTTTGTTTTGAGCAGTTTCGGCAGGGCTAGTAAGTCAATCATTTGTTGTACAGTCGAAGGGGCTACAAATTTTACAGTCACCGGCTGTTGAGATAGCTTCGTTCTTTGTTTCCGGTTATCCATTTCGCTGCTCTCCGTTGTAAATGCTCAATCGTTTAAATTTTTCTTCTTGTCAAGCAAAAGAAAATCAACGGACAAGCAGTGGATAACAGTAGCGGGTGAAAACAACGAATAAACTGGCAAAACTAGTTTCTTGAAAATACCGAGCTTGATCGGGTTCTATTTTGAAGCCTGCCATGCTTGTCCTGTCAAGCAAACTTGCCATGTGCATATGTTGTTCTTTTGACATAGTTCCACGTGGTTGAGGGAAATCTATTTTTCAGTCTTTTTGCTTTACCAAGGTCAATTTTACACATCACTCTGATTGCGAATCCACATTTTTGGTAAACAAATTCCTTTCTCGCTTCTTTTGAAACATTCATCAGATCAAAGATATCAGTATTCTGACCTCGTTGGTCAATCAGTTTTGGTATAGCAATCATCTTATTTTTGCCATTCAGAAGTTTTCACAGGGCTAGTAGGTGAATCATTTCAGGTACAACCGAAGGGGCAACAGATTTTACAGTCACTGGCTGTTGAGATAGCTTCTATCTTTGTTTTCGGTTATCCTTTCCAATGCTTTCCGTTGAAGAAGCTCAATCTTTCATAGTTTTTCTCTCGTCAAGCTGGTGTAAATCAGCGGACAAAGACTGGATAACAGTAGCTGCTAAAAACAACGCATAAACTGGCAGAATTTTCAATTTGAAAATACCAAGCTTGATCGGGTTCTCTTTTGAAGACTGCCATGCTTGTCCTGTCAGTCAAACTTGCCAATTGCAGATGTCGCTCTTTTGACATAGTTCCACGTGGTTGAAAGAAATCTATTTTTCAGTCTTTTTGCTTTACCAAAATCAATTTTACACATCATTCTGATTGCGATTACTTATTTCCGGTAAACAAATTAATTTCTGGCTTCTTTTGAAACATTCCTCAGATCAAAGATATCAGTCTTCTGACCTCGTTGATCAACCAGTTTTGGTAAATCATTGTTCTAATTTTTGTTTTGACAGCACTTTGGCAGGGCCAGTAGGTCAATCATTTGCGAGTACAGTCGATGGGGCAACAGATTTTATAGTCAGCGGCTGCTGTTGAGATAGCTTCCTTCTTTGTTTCCGGTTATCCACTTCGCTGCTTTCCGTTGAAAATGCTCAATCTTCCAGTCTTCCATAGTTTTTTCGTTAAGCTGAAGAAAATCAACGAACAATGAATGGATAACAGTAGCTGCTGAAAAGAATGGATAAACTGGCAGAATTATTCACTTGAAAATACCGAGCTTGATTGGGTTCTTTTTTGGATCGCGTTCTTCTTGCTTGTCCTGTCAGGCAAACTTGCCATGTGCAGATGTTGCTCTTTTGACAAAGTTCCATGTGGTTGAAAAAATTCTGTTTTTCAGTCTTTTTGTTTTACCAAAATCAATTTTACACATCATTCTGATTGCGATTACTTATTTCCGGTAAACAAATTAATTTCTGGCTTCTTTTGAAACATTCCTCAGATCAAAGATATCAGTCTTCTGACCTCGTTGATCAACCAGTTTTGGTAAATCATTGTTCTAATTTTTGTTTTGACAGCACTTTGGCAGGGCCAGTAGGTCAATCATTTGCGAGTACAGTCGATGGGGCAACAGATTTTATAGTCAGCGGCTGCTGTTGAGATAGCTTCCTTCTTTGTTTCCGGTTATCCACTTCGCTGCTTTCCGTTGAAAATGCTCAATCTTCCAGTCTTCCATAGTTTTTTCGTTAAGCTGAAGAAAATCAACGAACAATGAATGGATAACAGTAGCTGCTGAAAAGAATGGATAAACTGGCAGAATTATTCACTTGAAAATACCGAGCTTGATTGGGTTCTTTTTTGGATCGCGTTCTTCTTGCTTGTCCTGTCAGGCAAACTTGCCATGTGCAGATGTTGCTCTTTTGACAAAGTTCCATGTGGTTGAAAAAATTCTGTTTTTCAGTCTTTTTGTTTTACCAAAATCAATTTTACAAATCATTCTGATTGCGATTCCACATTTTCGGTAAACAAATTCACTTCTCGCTTCTTTTGAAACATTCCTCAGATCAAAGATATCAGTATTCTGACCTCGTTGGTCAACCAGTTTTGGTAAATCATTGTTCTCATTTTTGTTTTGAGCAGTTTCGGAAGGGCTAGTAAGTCAATCATTTGTTGTACAGTCGAAGGGGCTACAAATTTTACAGTCACCGGCTGTTGAGATAGCTTCGTTCTTTGTTTCCGGTTATCCATTTCGCTGCTCTCCGTTGTAAATGCTCAATCGTTTAAATTTTTCTTCTTGTCAAGCAAAAGAAAATCAACGGACAAGCAGTGGATAACAGTAGCGGGTGAAAACAACGAATAAACTGGCAAAACTAGTTTCTTGAAAATACCGAGCTTGATCGGGTTCTTCTTTGAAGACTGCCATGTTTGTCCTGTTAAGCAAACTTGCCATGTGCAGATGTTGCTCGTATGACATGGTTCCATGTGGTTGAAAGAATTCTGTTTTTCAGTCTTTTTGCTTTACCAAAATCAATTTTATACTTCATTCTGATAGCGATTGCACAATTTCGGTAAACAAGTTCACTTCTCGTTTTTTTAGAAACATTCCTCAGATCAGAAATATCTGTCTTCTGACCTTGTTGGTCAACCAGTTTTGGTAAATCAGTGTTCTCCTTTTTGTTTTGACAGCAGAGCAGGGCTAGTAGGTCAATCATTTGCATGTACAGTCGAAGGGGCAACAGATTTTACAGTCACTGGCTGTTGAGATAGCTTCCTTATACTTTACTGTTCTCTGTTGATTTTGCTCAAGCGATGATCAAATTGCCTTGACTATGAGAAATTTGCGCAAACAGTTACTCCTAGGTCTTTGCATTCATTTGGACTGTTAAGACATTAAAGCAGACCTGTGCGCACTTGTGATTTGAAGTGCAAATTGACTTGTCAGAAAAGTTTTCTGAGTATAATAGTTGCACGCTGCTAGTCTTTTGCGATTGCTAAAACTGCGGAAACAACTGTACATTGTTTTAACAAAAACGACAGGGACTGCTCCCCCACAGCTGTGGCTGTGAATTCTCTGCAAAAGACAACAATATCAACTACTTCGATAAAAGCTTCAGAGATAATGATATCTGTACATGGTGGTTGTTATGCCGCTGTCAGAGCTGTCGAAACATTCCGAAACTCAAACTTAACCTAGCATATGTGGAATTTGGAACTATCCTCCCCTGCTATTAGCACTCACCTTTTTAAAATAATCATAAAAGTTGATAGTTTGGATCTTTTCCGTTTGTGCCCCCAGTACGTTATGCTCCCCCAATTACAGAGCATTTGCCATTACATGGTAAATCATTATGTTAAAATTTTGCATGTGCTTCTGGTGAGTGTAAAAACACAGACAGAACCAAGAAAAATGGTTTAAAATAATAATTTTGCACGTTATTTGGAAATTTGTCAATAAATTCTTTTGAGATGAAAATTCTGTTGGTTGCTGAGGGGTCGTGTTCCCTTGAGTCTGTTTAAACTAACTTCCACAATTTTCCGCACCTCTGGCAGTTGCAGCAATTTTTCCGTATGTAGATATTAATCTTTTGACATAGTTCTGCGTGGTAGAGAGAAGTGTAGATGTTACTCTTTTGACATAGTTCCATGTTGTACAGAAAAGTCTGCTTTTCAGTCCTTTTTCTTTACCAAAATCACTTCTCGCTTCTTTTTAAACATTCATCAGTTCAAAGATATCAGTCTTCTGACCTCGTTGGTCAACCAGTTTTGGTAAATCATTGTTCTCAGTTTTGGTTTGACAGCAGTTTTGGCAGGGCTAGTAGGTCAATCATTTGCATGTACAGTCGAAGGCGCAACGGATTTTACAGTCACTGGCTGTTGAGATAGCTTCCTTTTTTGTTTGCGGTTATCAATTTTGCTGCTCTCCGTTGTAAATGCTCAGTCTTTCATAGTTTTCTTCTTGTCAAGCGACAGAAAATCAACGGAGAAGCAGTGGATAACAGTAGCTGGTGAAAACAACGGATAAATTGGCAGAAACAGTTTCCTGAAAATGCCGAGCTTGATCGGGTTTTTTTTGACGACTGCCATGTTTGTCCTGTCAAGCAAACTCGCCATGTGCAGATGTTGCTCGTTTGACATGGTTCAATGTGGTTGAAAGAATTCTGTTTTTCAGTCTTTTTGCTTTACCAAAACCAATTTTATACTTCATTCTGATAGCGATTGCACAATTTCGGTAAACAAGTTCACTTCTCTTTTTTAGAAACATTCCTCAGATCAAAACTATCTGTCTTCTGACCTCTTTGGTCAACCAGTTTTGGTAAATCATTGTTCTCAATTTTGTTTTGACAGCAGTTTTTTCAGGGCTAGAAGGTCAATCATTTGCATGTACAGTCGAAGGGGCAACATATTTTACAGTCACTGGCTGTTGAGATAGCTTCCTTTTTTTGGTCTCGGATATCAATATTGCTGCTCTCCGTTGTAAATGCTCAATCTTTCATAGTTTTTTTCTTGTCAAGCTACTGAAAATCAACGAAAAAGCAGTGGATAACAGTAGCTGGTGAAAACAACGGATAAACTGGCAGAACTAGTTTCCTGAAAATGCCGAACTTGATCGGGTTCTTCTTTGAAGACTGCCATGTTTGTCCTGTTAAGCAAACTTGCCATGAGCAGATGTTGCTCGTATGACATGGTTCCATGTGGTTGAAAGAATTCTGTTTTTCAGTCTTTTTGCTTTACCAAAATCAATTTTATACTTCATTCTGATAGCGATTGCACAATTTCGGTAAACAAGTTCACTTCTCGTTTTTTTAGAAACATTCCTCAGATCAGAAATATCTGTCTTCTGACCTTGTTGGTCAACCAGTTTTGGTAAATCAGTGTTCTCCTTTTTGTTTTGACAGCAGAGCAGGGCTAGTAGGTCAATCATTTGCATGTACAGTCGAAGGGGCAACAGATTTTACAGTCACTGGCTGTTGAGATAGCTTCCTTTTCTGTTTCCGGTTATCAATTTCGCTGCTCTCCGTTGTAAATCTCAACCTTTCATAGTTTTCTTCTTGCCAAGCTACAGAAAATCAACGGACAAGCAGTGGATAACAGTAGCTGGTAAAAACAATTGATAAACGGGCAGAACTAGTTTCCTGAAAATACCGAGCTTGATCGGGTTCTTTTTTGAAGACTGCCATGCTTGTCCTGTCAAGCAAACTTGCCATATGCATATGTTGCTCTTTTGACATGGTTCCAGGTGGTTGAAGGAATTATGTTTTCCAGTCTTTTTGCTTTACCAAAATTAATTTGATACATCATTCTGATTGCGATTGCACAATTTCGGTAAACAAATTCACTTCTCGCTTTTTTAGAAACATTCCTCAGATCAGAAATATCAGTCTTCTGACCTCGTTGGTCAACCAGTTTTGGTAATTCACTGTTCTCATTTTGGTTTGGCAGGGCTAGTAGGTCAATCATTTGCATGTACAGTCAAAGGGGCAACAGATTTTACAGTCACCGGCTGTTGAGATAGCGTCCTTTTTTGTTTCCGGTTATCAATTTTGCTGCTCTCCGTTATAAATGCTCAATCATACATAGTTTTCTTCATTTCAAGCTACAGAAAATCAACGGACAAGCAGTGGATAACAGAAGCTGGTGAAATCAACGGATAAACTGGCAATACTATTCTCCTGAAAATACCGAGCTTGATCGGGTTCTTTTTTGAAGATTGCCAAGCTTGTCCTGTCAAGCAAACTTGCCATGTGCAGATGTTACTCTTCTGACATGGTTCCATGTGGTTGAAGGAATTATGTTTTTCAGTCTTTTTGCTTTACCAAAATCAATTTTATACTTCATTTTGATAGCGATTGCACAATTTCGGTAAACAAGTTCACTTCTCGTTTTTTTAGAAACATTCCTTAGCTCAAAAATATCTGTCTTCTGACCTCGTTGGTCAACCAGTTTTGGTAATTCACTGTTCTCATTTTGGTTTGGCAGGGCTAGTAGGTCAATCATTTGCATGTACAGTCGAAGGGGCAACAGATTTTACAGTCACCGGCTGTTGAGATAGCTTCTTTTTTGTTTCCGGATATCAATATTGCTGCTCTCCGTTGTAAATGCTCAATCTTTTATAGTTTTTTTCTTGTCAAGCTACTGAAAATCAACGGAAAAGCAGTGGATAACAGTAGCTGGTGAAAACAACGGATAAACTGGCAGAACTAGTTTCCTGAAAATGCCGAGCTTGATCGGGTTCTATTTTGAAGCCTGCCATGCTTGTCCTGTCAAGCAAACTTGCCATGTGCAGATGTTGCTCGTTTGACATGGTTCAATGTGGTTGAAAGAATTCTGTTTTTCAGTCTTTTTGCTTTACCAAAATCAATTTTATACTTCATTTTGATAGCGATTGCACAATTTCGGTAAACAAGTTCACTTCTCGTTTTTTTAGAAACATTCCTTAGCTCAAAAATATCTGTCTTCTGACCTCGTTGGTCAACCAGTTTTGGTAAATCGTTGTTCTCATTTTGGTTTGGCAGGGCTAGTAGGTCAATCATTTGCATGTACAGTCGAAGGGGCAACAGATTTTACAGTCACCGGCTGTTGAGATAGCTTCTTTTTTGTTTCCGGATATCAATATTGCTGCTCTCCGTTGTAAATGCTCAATCTTTTATAGTTTTTTTCTTGTCAAGCTACTGAAAATCAACGGAAAAGCAGTGGATAACAGTAGCTGGTGAAAACAACGGATAAACTGGCAGAACTAGTTTCCTGAAAATGCCGAGCTTGATCGGGTTCTATTTTGAAGCCTGCCATGCTTGTCCTGTCAAGCAAACTTGCCATGTGCAGATGTTGCTCGTTTGACATGGTTCAATGTGGTTGAAAGAATTCTGTTTTTCAGTCTTTTTGCTTTACCAAAATCAATTTTATACTTCATTTTGATAGCGATTGCACAATTTCGGTAAACAAGTTCACTTCTCGTTTTTTTAGAAACATTCCTTAGCTCAAAAATATCTGTCTTCTGACCTCGTTGGTCAACCAGTTTTGGTAAATCGTTGTTCTCAATTTTGTTTTGACAGCAGTTTTGGCAGGGCTAGTCGGTCAATCATTTGCATGTACAGTCAAAGGGGCAACAGATTTTACAGTCACCGGCTGTTGAGATAGCGTCCTTTTTTGTTTCCGGTTATCAATTTTGCTGCTCTCCGTTATAAATGCTCAATCATACATAGTTTTCTTCATTTCAAGCTACAGAAAATCAACGGACAAGCAGTGGATAACAGAAGCTGGTGAAATCAACGGATAAACTGGCAATACTATTCTCCTGAAAATACCGAGCTTGATCGGGTTCTTTTTTGAAGATTGCCAAGCTTGTCCTGTCAAGCAAACTTGCCATGTGCAGATGTTACTCTTCTGACATGGTTCCATGTGGTTGAAGGAATTATGTTTTTCAGTCTTTTTGCTTTACCAAAATCAATTTTATACTTCATTTTGATAGCGATTGCACAATTTCGGTAAACAAGTTCACTTCTCGTTTTTTTAGAAACATTCCTTAGCTCAAAAATATCTGTCTTCTGACCTCGTTGGTCAACCAGTTTTTGGTGATTCACTGTTCTCATTTTGGTTTGGCAGGGCTAGTAGGTCAATCATTTGCATGTACAGTCGAAGGGGCAACAGATTTTACAGTCACCGGCTGTTGAGATAGCTTCTTTTTTGTTTCCGGATATCAATATTGCTGCTCTCCGTTGTAAATGCTCAATCTTTTATAGTTTTTTTCTTGTCAAGCTACTGAAAATCAACGGAAAAGCAGTGGATAACAGTAGCTGGTGAAAACAACGGATAAACTGGCAGAACTAGTTTCCTGAAAATGCCGAGCTTGATCGGGTTCTATTTTGAAGCCTGCCATGCTTGTCCTGTCAAGCAAACTTGCCATGTGCAGATGTTGCTCGTTTGACATGGTTCAATGTGGTTGAAAGAATTCTGTTTTTCAGTCTTTTTGCTTTACCAAAAATAATTTGATACATCATTCTGATGGCGATAGCACAATTTCGGTAAACAAGTTCGCCTCTCGCTTTTTTAGAAACATTCCTCAGATCAAAAATATCAGTCTTCTGACCTCGTTGGTCAACCAGTTTTGGTAATTCACTGTTCTCATTTTGGTTTGGCAGGGCTAGTAGGTCAATCATTTGCATGTACAGTCGAAGGGGCAACAGATTTTACAGTCACCGGCTGTTGAGATAGCTTCTTTTTTGTTTCCGGATATCAATATTGCTGCTCTCCGTTGTAAATGCTCAATCTTTTATAGTTTTTTTCTTGTCAAGCTACTGAAAATCAACGGAAAAGCAGTGGATAACAGTAGCTGGTGAAAACAACGGATAAACTGGCAGAACTAGTTTCCTGAAAATGCCGAGCTTGATCGGGTTCTATTTTGAAGCCTGCCATGCTTGTCCTGTCAAGCAAACTTGCCATGTGCAGATGTTGCTCGTTTGACATGGTTCAATGTGGTTGAAAGAATTCTGTTTTTCAGTCTTTTTGCTTTACCAAAATCAATTTTATACTTCATTTTGATAGCGATTGCACAATTTCGGTAAACAAGTTCACTTCTCGTTTTTTTAGAAACATTCCTTAGCTCAAAAATATCTGTCTTCTGACCTCGTTGGTCAACCAGTTTTGGTAAATCGTTGTTCTCAATTTTGTTTTGACAGCAGTTTTGGCAGGGCTAGTCGGTCAATCATTTGCATGTACTGTCGAAGGGGCAACAGATTTTACAGTCACCGGCTGTTGAGATGGCTTCCTTCTTTGTTTCCGGATATCCATTTCGCTGCTCTCCGTTGTAAATGCTCAGTCTTTCATAGTTTTCTTCTTGTCAAGCGACAGAAAATCAACGGACAAGCAGTGGATAACAGTAGCTGGTGAAAACAACGGATAAATTGGCAGAAATTGTTTCCTGAAAATGCCGAGCTTGATCGGGTTTTTTTTGAAGACTGCCATGTTTGTCCTGTCAAGCAAACTTGCCATGTGCAGATGTTTGTCTTTTGAATTTTGTTGTTGTTGTTGTTGGGGATTTACAGTTTTCACTGAGGGGATTTTCGTCCCAGTCGTCGTCTTAGAAAATTGTCCTATTATTTCTGCAGATCTGACAGTCACAGCATAGATGCCAGCTACAGATGTTATTTTCGTCGAATCGCTCGTTTACAAACTTCCACATGAAATTTAAAACTCGATTTTTAAGGCCTTTTTCGTATTAAATTCAATGTATTTTTCTATTCGATTTGCTAGTCTGCATGTACGGAAAAAGAAATCATTTCTAGCCTTTTCAGTTCTGGTTTTCGGGAGCTTGAATAATTCATTTGTTCTCCCTTTTTGTGAATTTTGTTTCAACATTGGTAAAAAGCTATCGTCTTCTGTCAATTTCGATAAAAGTAGAATGTCATTTAGTTGCATGAACATTGGTAGTGGTAGTATGTTAAGAAGTCTCAGTTGATTTGGATACGGCATGACTTTTTGTCCAAGGATCAATTTGACTACTTTCTTTTGAAATCTTTCAAGCTGTTGTAGCTCACCTCGGTTCGGATTTATACATGCAGAGCCGTATAAGAGTATTGGCAAAATTAGTGACTTGTAGAATCCGAGCTTGATCTCTTGTCTTAGTTGAAGAGCTATGTTTCGTCGAAGTAGGTAGAGTACTTTGTTCGCTTTTTTCAGTCGTTCTTCGATGTGTGTCTTCCACGTCAGGTCATGGGAAACATAGATGCCGAGATCTTTGATGATTTTGGATGACTCTAGTTTAGTGCCCATAAGCTCGTAATTTTGTGTTTGACTTCTTATGCTCAGCTTTGCACATTTGTCCATGGCTAATTTCATTTACCCACTGTGGTTGAAAGAATTCTGCATGTGAAAGAATTGGTTGCACGTGGTTGAAAGAATTCTGTTTTTCAGTCTTTTTGCTTTAAAAAATCAATTTTATACATCATTCTGATAGCGATTGCACAATTTCGGTAAACAACTTCAATTCTCGTTTTTTTAGAAACATTCCTCAGATCAAAAATATCTGTCTTCTGACCTCGTTGGTCAACCAGTTTTGGTAAATCGTTGTTCTCAATTTTGTTTTGACAGCAGTTTCGGCAGGGCTAATCGGTCAATCATTTACATGTACAGTCGAAGGCGCATAGGATTTTACAGTCACCGGCTGTTGAGATAGCTTCCTTTTTTGTTTCCGGTTATCAATTTTGCTGCTCTCCGTTGTAAATGCTCAATTTTTCATAGTTTTCTTCATGTCAAGCTACTGAGAATCAACGGACAAGCAGTGGATAACAGTAGCTGGTGAAAACAACGGATAAGCTGGCAGAAATCAAAGATATCAGTCTTCTGACCTCGTTGGTCAATCTAATTTGGTATAGCAATGTTCTCTTTTTTGCCATTCACCAGTTTTGACAGGGCTAGTAGGTGAATCATTTGCATGTACAAGTCGGAGGGGCAGCAGATTTAACAGTCAACGGCTGTTGAGATAGCTTCCTTATTTGTTTTCGGTTTTCCATTTCGCTGCTCGGATTTGTTCGGATAGCAGTAGCTGCTGAAAACAACGGATAAGCTGGCAGAACTAGTGACTTGTATAGACCGAGCGTGATCGGAATCTTTTTAGTATGCCATGCTTGTCCTTATACTTTACAATTCTCTGTTGGTTTTGCTCAAGCGATGATCAACTTGCCTTGACCATGAGATATCGGTGCAAACAGTTACTCATTGGTCTTTGATTTCAATTTGAATGTTAAGACTTTAAAGCAGACCTGTGCGCACTTGTGATTTGAAGTGCAAATTGACTTGTCAGAAAAGTTTTCTGAGTATAATAGTTGCACGCTGCTAGTCTTTTGCGATTGCTAAAACTGCGGAAACAACTGTACATTGTTTTAACAGAAACGACAGGGACTGCTCCCCCACAGCTGTGGCTGTGAATTCTCTACATTAAACAACAACATCAACTACTTCGATAAAAGCTTCGGAGACAATGATATCTGTACATGGAGGTTGTGGGTCTTTCCCATTATAGCCCCCCCCCCCCCCCCCCCTCACGAAATTATAGCCCCCCATTATGGTATAGTTATCATGATTCGGGGGCTATAGGTTATCTGAGCACTAAGCTGGGGGGGGGGGCTATAATGGGAAAGACCCGAGGTTGTTATGCCTCTGTCAAAGCTGTCGGAACATTCCGAAACTCAAACAACATAGAATCTGTGGAATTTGGGACTATCCTCCCCTGCTGCTAACACTCAGCTATTTTTAAAATAATTATCGAATTTGATAGTTTGGATCTTTTCCGTTTGTGCCCCCCCCCCAATACGTTATGCTCCCCCAATTACAGAGCATGTGTCATTAGAAGTAGTAGCAGTAGCGAAGTCTTTAGGGATATACCATGGGTTTTCACCCTTTATGTCATTAGTGAGTAAGTTTGGAATGTTGGTGAATTACGTTAAAATATTGCACGTGCTATTGGTGGGTGCAAATAATACGCACCCACTAAGCGTCTTGAAAACTTTTAGTTGAGAAATGTCCCGAAGAGGTAAGGGAGGTGGTGGAAGCAAGTTCCGTATTTCATTGGGTCTCCCAGTGGGAGCAGTCATCAATTGTGCTGATAACACTGGAGCAAAGAACTTGTACATCATTTCTGTGAAGAGAATCCACGGAAGATTGAATAGGCTTCCTGCTGCTGCTTCTGGTGACATGGTTATGGCTACAGTGAAGAAGGGCAAACCTGAGTTGAGGAAAAAGGTTTGTTGTAGTTAAAATCTATAACATACATTACGAATGGCACATTTTTGCTCTCTATTCTTTCCTTAATTTATTGACTTTAGAAATTTACTTTTCCATCAATAGTAGCCCTTGTCACTTTTTCGAAATTTCTATTAATTTTCATTTTGATAAATTAAAAGATATGCCTATTGTCTCATCGAATTTTATGTATTCCCTTTTTGCGTGCTTAAGTGATGTCAGGTTACAGTAATTTCATTGTTAATAGGGGATCAGTTTTGCTCTGGCGAATATTTCAGGTGATGCCAGCCGTCGTGATCAGGCAACGAAAACCTTATAGAAGGAAGGATGGTGTCTTCATATACTTTGAGGACAATGCTGGTGTCATCGTAAACGTCAAGGGAGAGATGAAAGGCTCCGCCATCACTGGCCCCGTGGCAAAAGAGTGCGCTGACCTCTGGCCAAAGATATCGTCTAATGCTTCATCTGTTGCTTAAATGTCAATTGAAGTTGTCATGACGTATTGTTTTTTCATTTAGTAGTATTAAGGCCTGCGCGGAGACTAGAAACTTGATGACAACGATTGTTGTGTTTGAGATTATTGCCTTTTCCTACTCAAATAACTTGTGTAAATGGAAGCTAGTCTGCAGATTCTATATAAGTTGGCAAAATACCGGAGGCAATAATTTCATGATCCATGAATTGCTGTTGCTTCTGTTTGCATTCGTGGCGTTTGTTGCCGTGAAGATGTGCTATAGATGCTTCAAAATACGAATGAGACAGGCGCGAAAGTGCGAAGGACATTGATGCGTTTCTTTGGGTTATTAGCGGGATATGACGGAGAAAAACTTTAAAATGAAACAGGTATTCAATACCACTTGTTCTAAATTTCAGGTGGGAAATGAATTCCAAAATTGGAATGGCTTTATCCTTGAATTGACCGAAAGTTCAATTGAAAAAAAAGGCTCAAGTGAATACATTGTGGAGTGCTTCCATGGTGAACGGTCTGATCATCGACTTATTCCTATTAGGAGCTGCTGAGCAAGTGGTTGGAAGACGAGGGGAAGGAAAAGGTCATGGATCATGTCCTCCTGCCTAATTCGAGAGGATCTTCCGTAAGTTGCTATCGAGGACCAAAAGTAGTTCATGATGTCTACAAGTGTCGATTTTTATCATACCCCTCCGCACCAACTTCATGATGGGAAGCATAGACCCCAAATAACTGTCAGTATACTTTTACCAAACTCTAACTTTTTGACTCCAAGTTGTGACCTTTTTGGAGCCAAGTGGTGACAAGTTGGTAGAATACTGCTTCTAATAAAGCACTTAAAGAACGAAGTGTTCATTTTAATAGGCTTAAAGGGGAAATGCCGATGCCGAATTGATTTGAATTACTTTTTTGATGTTTCTTCTGTAAAAATGTAATTGAATAAGATGTTTGATAAATTTCTTTTCGAAAATTTCTTTTCTTTGACACTAGTTGGACTGGTCTGGTTGTAATTAATTGGTATTGTATATATGTGAAAGCCTTTAGGTTGTGGTCAAGTGCGTTATTTTAGGGATCTTCTGGCATTGGGGGCTCTAATGGGGACCCAGAGAGTCTGTACACTAAATTGGAGAGAGTGGGCAAGGGATCTTTTGGAGAAGTGTTCAAAGGCATCGACAACAATACCAAACAGGTCTGTAACATTTTCATCTTTTTCAGTTGCACTTACCTATGTATTCTGTTAGATATCCCAAAAAGAACTTGTGTGCTCGAAATAAATTGATGTTTTACAATGTAACCCTCAGTATCTCAACTTAACCAGAAGATTTTTAATGAAAAAATTGTCACAAATGTTTGCTGTTTTTATAAGAAAGAAAGAGTTCATTTCTTTGATCAGGTAATACACATCTAACATCTAATAATAAACAAAACAATTCTTTACCGCAACCAAAGAGGACAGGTAACGTGGTACTAGTACCCGCAAATCCTGCCGCAGTGAGACTCTCTAAACTTGCAATCAAGATTTAAATAAGTTTAAGAGAAAAAAGGTAATAATAAATGTTATTATAACATGTTGGTATAGCCCATCATGATGTTTAATGTTGTAATTACTGTGTAGGTAGTGGCAATAAAACTGATAGACCTAGAGGAGGCGGAAGACGAGATAGAAGACATTTTGCAGGAGATCAAGACTCTCTCCCAATGCAGGTCGCCACACGTCATCAACTACTTCAACTCATTCCTCAAAGGCACTAAGCTCTGGATCATCATGGAGTACCTAGGGGGTGGATCTGCACTCGACCTGGTAGGTAATCTTCGTTTTTACGATTCGAAGAGGCGTATTGGTTTTCTGTATTTACAACTCGAAGAGGAGTATTGGAGAATTCTTTTTAATCTATTTTATTGGAGTGAATTTTTGAGCAGGAATCGAAACGTGTGGTTAAATTTGAAGCGGTACTGTTGAAGCGGTACTGAAGTTGAGTACTGAACAAAATTGCAGAGTGAACCGAAGATCGATGTTTTTTTTTATATACCGCCGTTACCGAGAGAGCGACAATTTGAGGCGGAGAATTTTGAATTGGCTATATTAATAACTAGTTTTGGCCGGATATTGTTTTGAAGTTTATTGGTAGTTAATATTAGGTTTTTTCGCTAATTTGTGAGTTTTTAGGCAATTGTTTTGCCTATTAATAGCCGCCCTCATCTTCTCAGCCGGCTATTATAGCGCTCCTATTTTTTTTTACTTCGTCGAACTTTTTTTTCGCTTTACCATTTTGTCGCTTTTTCAACATTTTGCGTTAAATCTTTGACTTCTCTAGGCTAGTTTCACGTTTCTGTAATTCTGCTCAAAGTTTTTTTAAACAGCAGCTGCTCAGCAAAGCAATTCAAAATGAAGAGAGTCAGTATTAAAAATCAGAGTCAGAAATAGAAAAGGGATAAACCCAAAAAGCCCATTTTTAGATGCCCGGTACTTGAACTTTGTTCTCATAAGTTTTAGTCACTATCTATAATGCTTATTGGTATTGATACTAGACCCTGTAGCGTCTCACTGAGAGACAGGTGTATGTGCAATTACGAAATGACATCAAAATAAATCGCACTTAAAAATGCTTTTATACAAAAATTAATTTTTGTTGATATTTTCTTCTATTTCAATCCCAATAGAGTTATGGGAATCAACGGCGGTTAATTTCCGGCAGTCTGCCGGATATGTTTTTCTTTTCATTTGATATTTGATTACGCTTTTTCTTCTTTTGAATATTTAGGTACCACTAAATTCCTGTATTTTCTTTGTTTCTGCAGAAAAAGAGAGCCTGTCATTTGATTGTTTTGAATTACATAGAAGAAGCGTTATGGTTTAAGGTACACATGTATTATTAATAGCCGCCCTAATCTTCTCAGCCGTCTATTATAGCGCTCCTACTTTTTACAATTCAAAAAATTTGAATTGTATTGGGGCGCTGTTTTTTTTTAAAGATGTTTTCACACATTTTTTCAATGACTTTGATCTTTCAAAACGGGATAAACAGGTAGAGCCCAGGAGCATTAAGTATCAGTAGAGGCCCAAAGTCAGTCTTAGTCGTCATTTGAGTGCTCAGTGCACGCAAAATGATACTAATTTTTGTAATTGTTTTCAAGTTTTAGAAAATTTTTCACCTTTTTTAGTTTTTCCAGCTTCTGGGGACAGGGAATCTCCTTTGAGGTTTGGTAATAGAGCACTGCATAGTTTCTAGTAATAATGGATTGGTTTTCCACATTCTAGTGTCTCGAATTTTAGCAATTTTTTTGATAATTTTTGCATATTTTTTCAAGGTTTTCTAAATTTTTTGTCAATTTTTGATATTTGTCCATTCTGAGGTGCCCAAAAACCTATTTGACGGTGTGATGAAAGATTACTGCATGGTTGTTAGTTTCAATAGATTTGTTTTCAACAATTTAACCTTTCGAATTTTAGAAATTTTTGGATAAAATTTGCAATTTTTTTTCAAGTTTTTCAAAGTATTTTATTGTTTTTTTGCCTCAGTAGCCAGGTAACCTCATCCAGGGTTTGATAGTACGTTATCAAATAGTTGCTTGGGGGCAATGGAATGGTTTTCAACATTTTAATGGAACGAATTTATATTTTTGAATTTTGAAATTTTTATAATTTATTGCCTATCAATCTTTGAGCCCATGATTTTTAGGGCTTGGAATTGGGTTACTGTATAACCTCTCGAGACACAAAAATTATTGTGAAGATATTAATATCACGATTTTCATCAACAATTCATTTGAATTTGCAATTGATTTCATTTTTTTAATGTTTCGGTCAAAAATAATTTTGGTCGTGAACATATTTGAAGTATATTTAAAGGGATCAAATTTTTCCTAAGGGGTAAAAGCTTCAAGAGCTATTTTTGTTTAGTTTGTTTGATTTAGTTTCTCAATTTTTTGATGATTTTGTTTGTGTTTAGGCTCGCATGGTTCAGTTGATCTGCTGGTCAGATGAAGTACTTCTAATTTTTCCATTTTTTCCTTTGAATTGTGTTTCAGGACTTGTCCTGCTATGTTTTTTTTACTTCGTCGAACTTTTTTTATACAAAAATCAATTTTTGTTGATATTTTCTTTTCTTTCAATCCAAATAGAGTTATGAGAATCAACGGCGGCTATTTTCCGGCCATCTGCCGGGTATGTTATATAGAATTAATTGATATTTTCTGTAGTTTTTCGTCGTGTTCTTTTCTGTAGTTTTTCGTCGTGAGACTATTCGTCGTGTTCTTTCGGAATTCATCTGGCTAATTTTTGATAAATGAGCGTGCAGAAAGCAGGAAAGTCAGTGAGTGAACAAAGGGACACCTGAGTACTCTATAGCATCTAAGTGGATTCTGAAATAACATCCTTAAGTGTTTGAATTACGGCATTCGCCCAATGTCCACAAAAATTGAGTGCAAAATTTTCGCCTGATGGCTACAAAAGATGTGTTTGCCTAATCGAGTTTTCGCCCAATATCCAACCCCCGGCTGAGTTGAAGGCCCAAGCTTGATGATTATAAGGCTGTATTACTTGAAGGACATCCATTGAAATTTAATTTGAAAATTATGGTAATTTGAAATGAGTGGCATGTTTTCTCTGGTCTGGATTTGTGAACTATGCAGTCTCAGCTGTCTATTTTGCTGCTACTGTCCGGCAATCTGCCGGCTATGTTCTCATTTTTATTGATTCTACAATAATTTTGTGTACTCCAGATGAAGCCAGGGCCGTTTGAAGAAGTGTTCATTGCCACAATTCTGAGAGAAGTGCTCAAAGGACTCGAGTATCTTCACGGCCAAAGGAAACTGCACAGAGATATTAAAGCGGCCAATGTGCTACTAGCTGAGAACGGGGATGTAAAACTGGGTGACTTTGGAGTGTCGGGCCAGTTGACAGATACTCAGATGAAGAGGAACACGTTCACTGGCACACCTTTCTGGATGGCACCCGAAGTGATCCAGCAGTCAGAATATGACTACAAGGTTAGGGAATATGTCATTTCACTGTTTCTTGGCTGCTGTTCCTATATAAACCTTCATATTGTATTCATTTAGGTGGGGGAGGGGGGGTCAAATTGTTGGTGCTCCTGCGAGTTTTTTGTTGACGTCACAATTGAATTAATGCATTAATCATATTTTGTGGAGTTTAATATCTTCGCGAAATTCATCAGCCAACTGAAGATTTGTGACAGTTCAAAAAGCCAACCCCCCTCTCCTCAGCGAGACAAGTCTCCATAATCGCAAGTTGGCTACTAAGCGTAAAGCTTCTTGTTTGGTTCAATTGGCTTTTGACGATTTAATTACTTCTGTATAATCTTAGTAAAGAGAATATCATATTGTAAAGCAAGGATCACCTTAGGTTTTATGATTAATTTGTTTTCATGCGTCTCGATTGTTTCTAGGCGGACATTTGGTCACTGGGGATTACGGCAATTGAGCTGGCACAGGGGGAGCCACCCTTCTCCAAGCTGCACCCAATGAGGGTTCTCTTCCTCATACCCAAACAGCCTTCTCCAGTCCTGGAGGGAAACTTCTCCAAGGCCTTCAAAGAGTTCGTCGAGCACTGTCTCAACAAAAACACTGCATATGTGAGTGAAATGCCGTTTGTATATGTTCCGTGACTCTGCTGAGATGAGTCTGGTATCAATCGAGAACCGCACTTTGCCAGTCTTAAAGCGCCGTCAGTTTCAATATCGAGCACTGTATAACGCAGAGATCTGGCATTCAATACCTACACGTTCGCATTTAAAATGTTTATTCATAACTGCGTCATTCACTGGCTACCTGTGATGGGTATTATTGTGTTGCCGATGCTTTTCCGGGGGGGGGGGGGTAACATTTACTTTTCCGGGGGGGGGGGGGTGGGTAAATGTAGTACAAGGCCCGATGCGATGATTACTTGGCAATGTTCATTTGATTTCATATTAAACCTTCGAACAGATGTGATGTTTAGCGACCGAGTGCGAAAGAGCTTCTAAAGCATCGCTTCCTAGTGAGGAATGGAAAGAAGCCGGCAGTGCTGGTGGAGCTGATTGACAAGTACAGGAAATGGCAGCACGAGAGGGGACACCAGAACAACAGTAGTAACAATCGAAATGGGGAGGCAGAGGGGGCTGGAGACGACGAGGATGCGAACGGGGAGAGTGATGACCACGACAGTCGCACGCACAAGTTTGTTTTGCGCCTTTTAAGATTCCTCAACTTCTAATGGAAAACCTAATAGCACTTAGCTTCCTAAAAATGAAAAACAACTGCCTAAATCAGAATCGAAGCGTAAATGTATAAATGGTTCAGAATCGAAGTAAAATACGACGATACAAGGTATGAACAATAATTGTTCACATTTATTAATAGCCGCACAGGGATAGCTGGGGCTATTATTGGTCTTTTACAAGTCAAAAAATTTGAATTGTATTGGGGCGGTGTCTTTTTTCAACTCGAAGAGGAGTATTGGAGAAGTCCTTTTTAAAAAAGTTTATTGGAGTGAATTTTGAAGCAGGAAATGAAACGCGTACGAAAATTAGGAATGGTTTGGTTGCTGAACAAAATTGAAGAGTGGAGTGAAACGAGAGTGGTTTTTCGTTCGTACAGCTGTTTTCGAGAGAGCGTGAATGTGAGGTGCGAAAAAAATTGAGCGATTTCGTCGTGCGGCCTTTTTTCTTAGTTTTTTTTTGGTTTAGAAGTTTGATTATGATACTGTGTTATTCTTTGGGTTGTTTTCATTGTGGCTTAAAGTTTTCTGTCAATTAATATGAATTTTATACCAATTTGCAAGTTTTTCAGCTATTTTGCTGAATTTTCGGCGAGTTTTAGCGATTTTTCGCCTTTTGTTTTGTTTTACTGCTCTGCGTTGGATTTGAATACATGCTTATTACTTAAAAAGTTTTGAGATACCAAGTGATTACAGTTTTATTGGTATGAAACCTTTTTTTGAGAAAAATTACAATATACTGAGACCTTTTAAATTATTTTTAAAGTTTTGCAACTTTTCGTTTTTTACCTAATCTTAGATAAGATTCTTAGCCTATTATGACTTGCTTTTTGTTTTGCAAAGGTTTCAATACTCTATTTGCTCCTATCAACTTGTTATTGGCTCTATTTGCTCTCGTTTTATCAAAAATTCAAACTTTCAGTACAATTTTTTTATTTCAAGTTCTTTTCAAATGTTTTTTTTGCTTCAAGTTTTCGTAGCATTTGTGGAACTATATGGTTCAAATTAGTTGTTTTTGATGCCTTGTGATTGTTTTAATTTTAGTATTGGAATCTTTTGGTTAAGGTAATCGAGTAACTTTCATGCGGATTTTTGTCTGTTTTTATCCTATTTTTGATAACTCTTCTGATTTTCTTTTTTCTAATTTTTACTGTTTAATGGATCTCGAACAGTTCGTAGCAATTTTTGTAAACTTGTTGAACTTTTTAATCCAATATTTTGCTTGACCCTTATGCGTTTTTTTCTAGAACCTTATGCGCTTTTTTGCATTTGACTTTTTTGCGCTTTCGTTCTTTATTTTTGAGCGATCTCTATTGCCTTCACTCCTAAGTGAAGCTTGTTGCTAAAGTAAATAGAAGCGACTGCAGCATAGCAACAAGAAGGGTCAGATAGCCGAGTGGTTAGTGATTTTGTTGAGAGATCGGGAGGTCATTTTTTCGAATCCCGGTGTGGTAAAAAATTTTTGCACCCATAAAAAAAATTTATCCAGGCTACAGCCCCTGAATTGAATTACCTCGCCTGTCGTTCGAGAGCAATTCGTCGGACACAAGTTTGGTTTTTTAATTCTTTATGCAAATTTTTCTTAGGTCTTGCTGGAAATTTCGAGACAGGGCATTTTTCACAGAAGAGTACTACAAGTTCCTAATTTTCTGTTTTTTCGTTCTTAGCTTTTTTTTGTATGATTCGGCAAGCTGTTGGATTGTTAATTGCCTGAGCAGACATCGTTTTAAACGTTTCTAATTATAATGGCTTGGAGGTAGCTTATTTGCGGTTTATGCAATATTTATCTGTAGCTAAATTTTCAATTTTTGAAGTGATTTTTTTTTATTTTGTCTTTTTTCATTTCCCTAACCTCTGTTTTCTCTACTTGACATTTTTTGCTGATTTTTTGTCAATTCGTAGCCATTTAGTGAGTGAACGACATCTAAACCTGTTGCATGGTCTTTTGTGAATTGTCGTTTAGGAGTTGCAACTTAATGAATTTATCAGATGCTTTATCATCGTTTCTGGTCAGATACTTTTTCATTGTTCATTTCCATGTTATTGTTTTAAAGTAATTACTGTTGTTAAGTACCTTGATAATCATTTTAGTTAAAATGGCAATTTTTCCCCTTTGAATCGTTTCCGCAATTTTTCTGGCTATGTTTTTTTAAAGGTCTCACCCAATTTCACGATTTTTGAAGTCAAATAGAAGCGATGATTTTGTTTTTCCCCAAAACAAAGTGGAGCGAAAAAGGTAGTGGTTTTGCGGTGTAAATTTTTTTGCTCTAAATCTAAAAATTATTTAGAAACGGTGGCTGGAAAAAATCGCTTCCTCGCTAGTAAACTTTTTGTTGAAAGAATTACAATATACTGAGACATTTTAAATTATTTTTCCTAAATTTTTGCAGCTTTCGTTTTTTTAACCTTATCTTCGATAAAATTCTGAGCCTGATATGACTTGCTTTTTGTGTTGCAAAGATTATGATACTGTATATATATATATATAGAGTATCATTTAATGCTACGAAAAATTGAAAACAAAAAGCATTTGAAAAGAACTTGAAATAAAAAAATCTACTGAAAGTTTGAATTTTTGATATATATATATATATATATATATATATATATATATATATATAGAAATATAATCAGAAATTCAAACTTTCATTAGATTTTTTATTTCAAGTTCTTTTCAAATGCTTTTTGTTTTCTTCAAATTTTCGTAGCATTTGGGGAACTATAGGTTTCAAATTAGTTTTTTCTGATGCCTTGTGATAGTTTTAATTTGTTTTGCAATCGTTTGGTAAAGGTAATCGAGTAACTTTTAAGCGGTTTTCGGCGGATATTTGTCTGTTTCTTGCCTATTTTTTCTAACTTCTTCGGATTTTGTTCTTTTTGCTAATTTTTACTGTTTCATTGCTCTCGAGTGAAGGTCGTAGCAGTTATTGTAAACGTGGTGAACTTTTAAATGCAAATTTTTCGGTTGACCATTTTGCGCTTTTTCTAGAAGGTTCTTTGACTTTCAAGTGACTTTTTCACGCTTTCGTTCTTCATTTTTGAGTCATCTCTTTTGCCTTCACTCCTAAGTGAAGCTTGTTGCTAAAGTAAAAGCGGTTGCAGTATAGCAACAAGAAGGGCCATATTTCCGAGTGGTTAGTGATTCTGACGAGGGATCTGGAGGTCAGTTGTTCGAATCCGGCCTGGCAAGAAAAATTTGCACCCATAAGAAATTTATCTGGGCTACAGCCCCTGAATTATATTGCCTCGTCTGCCGTTCGAGAGCAATTCGTCGGGCATAAGTTTGGTTGATTAACTTTTTATGTAGAGTTTTCCTAGCGATCTTGTTGGAAGTTTCTGGAACTGAGACAGGGCAGTTCACAGAAAAATACTTTTCGCTCTTAGCTTTTTATGATTCGGCAAGGCGTTGGATTGTTGTATGCCTGAACAGACATGTTATAAACTTTTTTAAATTATAGTGGTTTGTCGGTAGCTTAATTGCGGTTATGCAAAATCTGTAGCTAAATTTTCAAATTTTGAAGAGTTTTTGTCCTTTTTCCTTTCCCTAACCTCCGTTTTCTCTATTTTTGCTGGTGTTTTGTCAATTTGCAGTCATTTAATGAATGCCATCTTAACGTGTCGCATGGTCTTTTGGTGAATAATTGTTAAGGAGTTGCAACTTAATGAATTTATCAGATGCTTTATCATCTTTTCTGGTCAGCTACTTTTCCATTGTTCATTTTCATGTTATTGTTTTGAAGTAATTACTGTTGTTAAGTACGATGTTCCTTATTTCAGTTAAATTTGCAATTTATGCCCTTCGAGTCGTTTCCGCAATTCTTCTGGCTACGTGCTAGCTACATACGGCAAAGATATGTTCACCCAATTTCACGATTTTTGGAGTCAAATTGATACCATGATTTTGGTCGCGGAAAAGGGAGTGGTTTTGCGGTGTGAATTTTTTCACTCTGATTCTAAAAATGAGTTAGAAACGGTGGCTGGACAAAAGTTCGCTTTTTAGCTGGGTCTAATCTTTGTACGTCAGGACTTGTCCTGTCATGTTTTTTTACTTCGTCGAATAAAATTTTTTCGCTTTACTTTAGCCCACTGCTTGTTTTTGACTTCTCTAGGCTAGTTTCACTCCTCTCATTATGCTAAACTGTTTTTAGACAACAGTTGCTCGGCAAAGCAATTGAAAATGAGCAGATTCAGTATTAAAAAAGCGGAATCAGAAATAGAAACGTGATAAATCCATAAAGCCCGATTTTAGATGCCTGTTACTCGGACATTCTTCTTAGTTACCATCTCTAATGCTTATTAATTGCTCTTGAACGTAGTTCATGGCAATTATTGTAAACTTATGTGTCTTTTTACGACTCGAGGAGGAGTATTGAGATTCAACAGGTTTTTTCTTAGCAGAAAGCAAGTTTGTTCATGACTTGAATTTTGACTTCTTTCTATTCGATCTTTTATTGTTGACTTCTTTCTATTCGAGCCTCCGTTTTTGATGGTTGACTTCTGTTTTCGAACATTGAACTTTAACAATAGTTTAGTTTGTAATGTATAGCAATTGGTAACAGTCTAATTCAAGGTGAAGAGGTCATTTTGAGAAAATTTGATTCCATTTAACTAATAACCCCCCCCCAAAAAAAGAACTACAAACGTACCTAACCCCCCCCCCCCCCCACGTACCTAACGAACGTACCTAACCCCCCCCCCCTCCCCCAACGTACCTACACCCCCCACCAACGTACCTACGCCCCACCCCACCTACCTACACCCCCACCACCACCTACCTGCACCCCCCACCACCACCTACCTGCCCCCACCTACCAACCCCCCACCAGCACCTACCCTCACCCCTGAACTTAAAAAATTTTAACGCTTTTTATGTTACTTTGGTCTACTATTTTTGTTATTTCTGTTTTTTTCGATATTCTGATTTTTTTCCAGGATAGGGTAGAGATTATTTTGCACGACGATTCGAGTCGTTACCGGAATTCTACCGGCTATGTTTTTATTCAAAATTTTTGCTTGACAATTTTGACTTTTCGAGTGACTTTTACGCCTTTGACTTTTTGCGTTTTGCGTGATCTAGAATTCTCTCTCAATCACAATTTCAAGCGGCTGAACTCAATTGGCGGCAATTTTATACTAAATGTCAAATGAAAACTGCGCCGAAATTGGTGTCAATTTTTAATTTAAATCTTAATAGTGGTATATGTTAACCTCTAATGTGGTTATTTGAAGCCCACTATTGAACTTCTTAGTCCCATTTACCCCCCCCCCCCCCCCGACTGAAGCAGGCTGCAATTGATTAGAGCTACAACTAGTCGTTCGAGAGCAAGTCTTCCGACGTTTAGTCGGTTATGTTCGGTATTGATACTAGCCCCTGTGTAGTCTCATTACGAAACAGGCGTATGTTCAGCTGCAAAATAGTTCGCACTTTAATTGTTTGTACAAAAATCATTTTTTCACTAGTTTTTTCTCAACGGGAATTTTTTCCATTAGTTTCTTCTCTGGTTATGGGAATCAACGGCGGCTATTTTCCGGCACTCTGCCGGGTATGTTTACTGTTCCACGCATTAGTGCATTGATCTTTTCCATGATTGACTAGTAGTACCCCCCCCCCCCCCCCACACTTGGTTACAAAAATGTGTCATTAAATGGAAATTAATGATGTATTAATATAGCACGTGTTTGGGGGGTTTCAATTATGCCTCTAAGATGAGATTCATAGACGAAAAAGATCCGAGAAAGCTTCTTCATTTGGAAAAATGATCTTTTCAGATCTGGAGGTCAAAATGACGGTTGGAACTTCCCAAGTGACGGTACAGTGAAAATGCGCAGTCCACAAAACAACCTGCAACAACATGACTCCTCTAATCGGAGAGGAAGCGGACCAGGTAGTCCCATGGTCATGTCACCCGCTGGACCAGGATCTGGATCTGAGACGCCATCGCCCGGGGAATCGCCAGCCATAAAAGGAGACAGAAACATCAACAGCAGTCCAAACAAGTTAGAAATCTTGCGGAATCCAAAGTCGTGCAGAGATATATATATATAGAGCACTTTGATGTGATAAGATGGGAAAGCAAATTTCGCATCATATGTCTCGCACATCAAAACTGCATTAGTTTTTTTCTGGGGCTCTTTCAGTTACTCGACTGAATTCACGTGATTATAGTTCTTCTACGACTCGATGGGTCTGGCCAAATTTTAATTGCTCTCGAAGGAAACGTAACTTAGTTATTGCAAACGTGAATCTTAAAAATGTTCGATTGACTGTTTGATAGCCGCACAGCGATAGCTGGGGCTATTATTGGCCTTCTCTTGGTTTTTAATAGCCGCCCTCATCTTCTCAGCCGGCTATTATTGCGCTCCTAGTTTTTTACAATTCAAAGAATTTGAATTGTATTGGGGCGCTGTCTTTTTACGACTCGAAGAGGAGTATTGGAGAAGTCCTTTTTTACAATTCAAAGAATTTGAATTGTATTGGGGCGCTGTCTTTTTTACGACTCGAAGAGGAGTATTGGTTTTCTCTCGGTCTTTTTTTTTTACAGGAAGTACTATTTGTTCAGGCGGCGTTTTGACCTAATAGTGAAAGCGAGTAAAATTGCGGTGTGAACTAATTTTTTCTGAGCGAGAGAAGTTTTTTCTTCATGCGCTGCGTTCAGTGAATGACTTTTTGACTTTGAAAAGAGTTTTTGAGAGATCGACGCATATAGATGACAGTTTTTAGCCGTATTTTTCGTCCATTTGGCCTACTTTTTGAAATTGTAACTTGATTTTTTGTAGAAGTAAATTTTGTTCGATACCGCATAAAAATCCAACCATCTGAAATCGATGCCACAATGTTTTTGAGAGCTTGATAATGCGTTTCAAGTGGAAAATTGGCCCATTTTTCTCAATTTTTTTTACCATTTTTGGTTTTTTTTTCGTTAATTGCTTCATTTTTGGCTTTTTATGCGGTTTTTATTTTACCAAATTAGTACATATGTCAATCTTTTTTTGATAATTCCTGAATTGGATGCCGCTTTGTGACGTGAGGTGTTTTTGTTTTATACAATTGTACACATACTAATCCAATTTTGGCGGTTTTTGTCAAAGTTTTCAAGTTTTTGTTTGTATTTTGAATTTATTTACCATTAAAAGTCTTTTGGTGCACCATCGTTGGTTTTGGTTTCGTTTTGTTGCTAATTTATTTGTTTTTGGCAACAACTCTTTAAAATTCAGTGAAAATTTTTATCCCATAATTTGAACATTTTTTTTGCAAATTGTTCTACTGTTTCGCAATTGCGCTCTTTTCACTTCTTACTGAGACAGGAGGATGGTTATGTAATGTTGTTAAACCTCGATTGCTTATTAACAAACAAAACCATGTTTTCATTTTGAATAATAATTAGATCTTCCGATTTTCTTTTGATTTTTCAGAAATTGCGAATTATTTTTTCATCTGTTTCATAATATCTGTATTCTCCCTATTCTAGCATGTTTATTTTTACCATTTTCCTATGAATTATAGTTTTATTTGCCCTGCCTGCTTTTATTTTAAAAAAATAATTGATTTGAACTAATATTTTTTGTAATTTTCCTTCGAATTTTTTGTTTGATTTGAACTAATATTTTTTGTCATTCTCTTTTGAAGTTTTTTTCCAACTGATTTTATTTAACATAAGGTACTGAGGTTTTGCTACCTTCACTTTAACAATTTTTGAGCAACTCGTTTTTGCGAATTTTCTTAGGGCTTAGTTTTGGTAAAAATACGAATTTTTGCGTCTGAATATTGTTCTGTCTCTTTATTCTTTTTCATTATTAATTTCGATTTGATTAATCATTTGTTCATTGTTTAGTTTTATTGCGTTCATTGTGATTTAAAGCGACAACTATTGTTTACAGTTAAAGCGACAAAGTTTATTCAGTTACCAATTGATTTCTGTTTTAAATTTTAAAATTGTTTCGATTGAGAGTTTACGGAAATTTATAAACTTTGTAACAACTTTCGGCCATTTCTTGCACTATTCAACTTTTTCTTACAAACTAACATTTTGGGAGCCTAACATGTCTCAGGTTCCTGAGCAGATTTTTGCTGCTCAGGTACTTTGACGTTTTCAATTGCGTAGAAACAATTGGATTGTTTTATATACAGGAATAAAATTTTCAGTTTAGTTGGTTTTATGTGCTATCTTCATTTTTTTGACGGAATTTTTTCTGTTGTTAGTAGTCACATTATTAGACAACAGTTGATTTGAAAGTTAATTCTCTCATGAAGACGACTCTTCGAGTCGTTTCCGGAATTCTTCCGGCTATGTTTTTTTTTTAAAGATCTGTTCACACATTTTCATGATTTTTGAAGTCAAATTGTTTTTGGTCACGCTGAAGTCAAAAAGATTTTGGTCACGCTGAAACAGGAAGTGGAGCGAAAAAGCGAGTGGTTTTGCGGCGTGAAATTTTTTCGATCTAAATTTAAAGTAGAGTGAGAAAACGGGGTTTGAACAAAAATTCGCTTTCTCGGTAGTGGTTTTTTGTTCACATGCGGCAATTTCACTTTGATTTTTACGGTTTTTTCGCTTTTTTGGATCGGATTTTTTTCTAAATGGTTTTCCCAATCCATTAATAGTCCGTTCTTGGTCTAGTTTTCTGTTTAGTCAATGAAAATTCTTTGAATTGTACGTCAGGACTTGTCCTGCTATGTTTTTTTTAATCAATTTTATTGGAGTGAATTTTTAAGCGGGAAATGAAACGCGTGAAAAAATTTGGAGTCATTTGGTTGCTGAACAAAAGTGAAGAGTGGAGCGAAAAGAGAGTGGTTTTTTGTTCATACCGCTGTTTTTGAGAGAGCGAGAAATTGATGTGTGAAAAAAATTTTCTCTGAGCGAGCGAATTTTTTTGTTCACGTGCGGCTTTTAAAAGCAGTTTTCTGCAATTTTTCTTGTTTATGAGGTCTGAATATGATATTGTATTGGATTTGGGCTCGTTCTGAAAGGAATTGAAGGTTTCAAGTAGTTAATTGGAGTTTTATGCAAATTTGGAGGTTTTTGATCAGTTTTGCTGATTTTTCGACGAAATTTAATGTATTTTGGCCTTTTGTTTTGTTTTACTGCTTTAAGTGCAATTTGCATAGAAGCTCGTTACTCAAAGAATATCAGGGATATAAATTGATTACAATTTTGTTGGTATAAAACATTTTTTTTCTGAAGAAAAATGACAGAAAAATTGAGAATTTTTTAACCACTTTTTTAATTTTTTGCTTTTTTTCGTTTTTTTTCAATCGTAGACAATTTTTTTAGCTTGTTATGACTTGTCCATTATTTCTTGAGCAATTCTTTGCTCTATTTGCTCAAAGTAACTTTTTTTGGCTTCATTTTTTCTTGTAAAATTAAAAAAAAACACCTTACCTTTTCTCGTTTTTTTTGTTCAATTTGGTTTTAAATGTCGTCTCTATTCTTCCTCAACCTTTGATAGCATTTGGGGAGTTTTCTAGTGAAATTCAGTTGTTGTAGCTCTTTTGGATGTCTCTCATTTTGATTGATAATAGTTTTGAGTTGTTTTTGTTAAAGAAAATCGAGTAAATCAGAACAAATTTTGGCCACTTTTTGTCTTTTTTCTAAGTTTTTTGCCTATTTCTTCCAATTTAATGTTTTTTTTTGTTTTTAACTTTTTCTCAATAAGGAGCATTTTTGTAGGTGTTGATTCTATGAATTTGCACTTGAAGGCTTAGCAGGGCAGTTTTCATTTAAACAAATTATACAGAACTCTAATTCGTTAAAGAGTTTTTCTTAGTGTTTTTTTTAGTTTGTTCTTCAACGTTTCTCTGCAAGTACTAGGTGGGCGATTGATCAAGCCAAATATATAACTAATTGATTTCTATGAGTTAGGGATGGGAAGCTGCATGTTATCTTTTTGTAGAGAATTTTGTTTGGATTTTTAGAGAATATTATTTTTTGCTTTTGTTCTTTGTCAAGTTTCCACTTCTCCAGTCTTTTATTTGTGAATTGGTTACAATGTCTGTCGATTGGTTATATGCTGGTGATGCATCTGATTAGTGAGAATAGTCAGATTTCTACTTCGAGTGGTTTCCGGAATTCTTCCGGCTATGTTTTTTTTTTTAAGATCTGTTCACACATTATCATGATTTTTGAAGTCAAATTGGAGTGGTGATTTTGGTCACGCCGAAACAGGAAATGGAGCGAAAAAGCGAGTGGTTTTGCGGCGTGAATTTTTTTCGATCTAATTTTAAAGTAAATTGAAATAACAGTGTTTGAACAAAAGTTCGGTTTCTCGGTAGTGGTTTTTTGTTCACATGCGGCAATTTCACTCTGATTTTTACTGTTTTTTCGTTTTTTTGGATCGGATTTTTTTTCTAAATAGTTTTCCCAATCCATTCACAGCTCATTCTGGACCTAGTTTTTTGTTAGAATCAAAATTACATATCTCACTAGTGGTTTTTTGTTCTCCGTAGCAGCATTTTGACATTGATTTTCTGTTTTTTTTTTGTTTTTTTTCATCTGATTTTTTTAGAAATGGTTTTTCCAATTCACCCATTGTCCGTACTAGTTCTAGTTTGTTAAGTCAATGAAAATTCTTTGAATTGTATGTCAGCACTTGTCCTGCTATGTTTTTTTACTTCGTCGAACTTTTTTCGCTTTACAATTTTGCCGCTTTTTCGTCATTTTGCGTGAAATCTTTTTGACTTCTTTAGGCTAGTTTCTCTCTTCTCTCATTCTGCAAAAAGTGAATTTGAGCATCAGTTGCTCAGCAAAGCAATTCAAAATGAACAGAGTCAGTATAAAAATTGAAGTCAGAAATAGAAACGGGATAAACCCATAAAGCCCAATTTTAGATGCCCCCTATTTGAACGTCGTTCCTATAAGTCTTAGTTACCATCTCTTATGCTTATTGGTGTTGATAGTAGCCCCTGTAGCCTCTCTCTAAGAAACAGAAGTATGTTCAACTACGAAATGCCATCAAAATAAATCGGACAAAAGAATTTTTCTGTATAAAAATCTTTTTTTTTCAATATCTTCTGTTCGTTCAATCCCAATCATGCTTATTGGAATCAACGGCGGCTGTTTTCCGGCAATCTGCCGGGTATGTTTTACAATTCAAAGAATTTGAATTGTATTGTGGCGCTGTCTTTTTTTAAAGATCTGTTCACACATTTTCATGATTTTTGATGTCAAATTTGAGTAGTGATTTCGGTCACGCCGAAACAGGAAGTGGAGCGAAAAAGCGAGTGGTTTGGCGGCGTGAATTTTTTTTTGCTCTAAATTTAAAGTAGAGTGAGAAAACGGTGTTTAAACAAAAATTCGCTTTCTCGCTAGTGGTTTTCTGTTCACATGCGGCAATTTCAGTTTGATTTTTACAGTTTTTTTTCGATTTTTTGGATCGGATTTTTTTCTAAATGGTTTTCCCAATCCATTCATAGTCCGTTCTTGGTCTAGTTTTCTGTTTATTCAATGAAAATTCTTTGAGTTTTACGTTAGGATTTGTCCTGCTTTTTTTTATTTCGTCGTAATGATTTTTGTTACGACCATACGACCTCACAGCCACTTTTTGTTCCTTCGTTCATGCAATTTCAACAAATTTTGTTGTTCAATTTGGTTTTAAATGTCGTCTCTATTCTTCCTCAACCTTTGATAGCATTTGGGGAGCTTTCTAGTGAAATTCAGTTGTTGTAGCTCTTTTGGATGTCTCTCATTTTGATTGATAATAGTTTTGAGTTGTTTTTGTTAAAGAAAATCGAGTAAATCAGAACAAATTTTGGCCACTTTTTGTCTTTTTTCTAAGTTTTTTGCCTATTTCTTCCAATTTAATGTTTTTTTTGTTTTTAACTTTTTCTCAATAAGGAGCATTTTTGTAGGTGTTGATTCTTTGAGTTTGCACTTGAAGGCTTAGCAGGGCAGTTTTCATTTAAACAAATTATACAGAACTCTAATTCGTTAAAGAGTTTTTCTTAGTGTTTTTTTAGTTTGTTCTTCAACGTTTCTCTGCAAGTACTAGGTGGGCGATTGATCAAGCCAAATATATAACTAATTGATTTCTATGAGTTAGGGATGGGAAGCTGCATGTTATCTTTTTGTAGAGAATTTTGTTTGGATTTTTAGAGAATATTATTTTTTGCTTTTGTTCTTTGTCAAGTTTCCACTTCTCCAGTCTTTTATTTGTGAATTGGTTACAATGTCTGTCGATTGGTTATATGCTGGTGATGCATCTGATTAGTGAGAATAGTCAGATTTCTACTTCGAGTCGTTTCCGGAATTCTTCCGGCTATGTTTTTTTTTTTTAAGATCTGTTCACACATTAGCATGATTTTTGAAGTCAAATTGGAGTGGTGATTTTGGTCACGCCGAAACAGGAAATGGAGCGAAAAAGCGAGTGGTTTTGCGGCGTGAATTTTTTTCGATCTAATTTTAAAGTAGAGTGAGAAAACAGTGTTTGAACAAAAGTTCGGTTTCTCGGTAGTGGTTTTTTGTTCACATGCGGCAATTTCACTCTGATTTTTACTGTTTTTTCGATTTTTTGGATCGGATTTTTTTCTGAATGGTTTTCCCAATCCATTCACAGCTCATTCTGGACCTAGTTTTTTGTTAGAATCAAAATTACATATCTCACTAGTGGTTTTTTGTTCTCCGTAGCAGCATTTTGACATTGATTTTCTGTTTTTTTTTGTTTTTTTTTTTCATCTGATTTTTTTAGAAATGGTTTTTCCAATTCACCCATTGTCCGTACTAGTTCTAGTTTGTTAAGTCAATGAAAATTCTTTGAATTGTATGTCAGCACTTGTCCTGCTATGTTTTTTTACTTCGTCGAACTTTTTTTCGCTTTACGATTTTGCCGCTTTTTCGTCATTTTGCGTGAAATCTTTTTGACTTCTTTAGGCTAGTTTCTCTCTTCTCTCATTCTGCAAAAAGTGAATTTGAACATCAGTTGCTCAGCAAAGCAATTCAAAATGAACAGAGTCAGTATAAAAATTGAAGTCAGAAATAGAAACGGGATAAATCCATAAAGCCCAATTTTAGATGCCCCCTATTTGAACGTCGTTCCTATAAGTCTTAGTTACCATCTCTTATGCTTATTGGTGTTGATAGTAGCCCCTGTAGCCTCTCTCTAAGAAACAGAAGTATGTTCAACTACGAAATGCCATCAAAATAAATCGGACATAAGAATTTTTTTTTATAAAAATCTTTTTTTTTCAATATCTTCTGTTCGTTCAATCCCAATCATGCTTATTGGAATCAACGGCGGCTGTTTTCCGGCAATCTGCCGGGTATGTTTTACAATTCAAAGAATTTGAATTGTATTGGGGCGCTGTCTTTTTTTAAAGATCTGTTCACACATTTTCATGATTTTTGATGTCAAATTTGAGTAGTGATTTCGGTCACGCCGAAACAGGAAGTGGAGCGAAAAAGCGAGTGGTTTTGCGGCGTAAATTTTTTTTGCTCTAAATTTAAAGTAGAGTGAGAAAACGGTGTTTAAACAAAAATTCGCTTTCTCGCTAGTGGTTTTCTGTTCACATGCGGCAATTTCAGTTTGATTTTTACAGTTTTTTTTTCGATTTTTTGGATCGGATTTTTTTCTAAATGGTTTTCCCAATCCATTCATAGTCCGTTCTTGGTCTAGTTTTCTGTTTATTCAATGAAAATTCTTTGAGTTTTACGTTAGGATTTGTCCTGCTTTTTTTTATTTCGTCGTCATGATTTTTGTTACGACCATACGACGTCACAGCCACTTTTTGTTCCTTCGTTCATGCAATTTCAACTGAAATGCATGTGTGACGTCATTTTTCGCTCTTAGTGGAGCGAGTTTTTTGTTCATGCGCGTGATTATATTTTTGGTCACACTTGTTTCACCTCACTCTCAAAAATGACTTCCTCACTTTGAAATTGACTTTTATTTACTTCACTTCAAAGAGATTAGGTCAAATGGGTGTGTGTCACTCTAAATGAAGGTTATTTGAGATCAGCTAATAGAGGCAGCAAGAATTAATACAGATTTTTGATCAAAATAACAGATCAGCCTTCAATGAAAAGACGAATTTTTTTGGTCTGTCTTTTTAGACTGTTTTTTTAGACTGCCGATCTACGAATCTTTTGCGGCTATTTTCTGGCAATCTGCCAGCCATTTTATGCGATTTCACTTCTCTACTGACTTTTCCACGCTTGGTTTCTTAATTTTTGCATGAATAAATAGCTGCTGTTGGCCTCTGAGCGGCTATTATTTACCCGCTCTCCTATTTTTACAATACAAAGATTTGGATTGTATTAGTTCGCTCCTTTTTTTCTACTTTTTAATGTCAATGAGAAGTCAAATTAAAGTAGTTATTTCAGTAATGCTGGAAAATTAAATGGAGCGAAATTAATATTAGGCTTGCAGCTTGATTTTTTTCACACAACTTTTGAAGTGCAGTGATAGTTTGGTGTTTGAACAAATATTCGGATTTTGGGAGTGAATTTTTTTTCTGCATGTAACAATTTGACATCTGTTTTCAGAGTGCTATTAAAAGTTACACATGTAATCTAATTGCGCTTGATTGCCTATTTTCCCGTTGTCTTGTCACTCAGTTTCGTTAATGGCAGGGGTTGTCGGTTGTTAATGAGGTATTAAAGAGTAAAGTTAATCGTCTCAGTTCCTAACTAAATGTTTCATTGACTGAAACACTTACTGCGCTCGAAAAAATTTTGCGAATTTTTGAAATTTGCATGTCTGCGTTAATAGTTTTGCTGTCCTATCAATTACTCTTATTAAGGACAAGTCTCTTCCATTGCTAATGAGGCATAACTGAACCTAATTATTGAGTCTGATTAAACATCTGTAAAATTTTATTTTTTATCGGCTTCAGTTGTTAGCAATTTTTTATGATTTACCAATTGTTTTTGATGTTTTCGTGAATTTTTGAATAGTCTTTTTTGATGATCTTTTTGACCTTTTCAACCAATGAGATTTAAAAAGATATTTTAATCATAAGTGGCATGCTCTGCTGTCGTTTTTTAATGATTTTATGTAGTTATGGTCTTTTACTCTGAGGCGACTTAAGGTCTAAACTTGCATAAAGATTCTGATTCTTGCTCAGTTTGGTTTTGCGCTTTCTTGTTTTGTCTCAATTTCTACAGGGTTATTTGTATAGTGTACGCATTCTAATGATGCGTAGTGTCAATAGATATATAATGTGTTGTTAATATCGGTGATTTTTACAGTACTAGTTTTTGGAAAATGATGGGGTTTAATGTTTTTGGAAAATTTTTGCGATTTAATGTTATTTGCTTTTATGGCTGACAAAGTTTGATGTTGCTTGGAAACTAATGATGTTTAGGTCTTTAGTTCATTCAGTTCTGTGGACTGTCTTTCGGGACTTGTCCTGCTACGTTTTTTATTTCGTTTTACCTGTCGCTCACATTTTTCGTTTTACCTAAGGCACGAATTAACGGGTTTCTGACTTACCTCATTCAATGTTTCTACTGATTGGGTTTGAAATCTATTCACTCAATGAATTATGCAATATCGTGAATACGGTCGGGGTCAAAGGAGCAAATTTAGCAGGGATAATCCGATAAAGCCTGGTAATTATGTCATATTGCATTAGGCTATCAAAGGTCAATAGAGCGGTTGCGTTATGGTATCAGGTTCAAGCTGAATAGACTTCAGTTTAGAAGCCGAATGCAGTGAAACTGTGCAATGTAAATTAAACTGCACACAAAATTAGAACATTTTTCGGCAATTAGAAAAAAAGCCTGACAGTTTGTAGATTCTTTTCTCTTTCTTCTTTTCTCTTCCCGATAATCCCAAATGGTGACAACGGCGGCTATTTTCCTGTAATCTGCCTGTCCTGTTTGAGCTTGACTTTTCCGTAATTTTTGCCCTGCCTCAACTATTCAACTCAAAGTTTTCGAAAGTTGCTTCTAGTCATATGTGCGTGACATCATTTGTTACTCTGTGGTTTTAATTAACCTCAATCGTTTGATAATTGTTTCAAATGACACGTCAATCAAAAAAATGACTTCTGCACTCTGAAATTTAAATAGGAAATATAAGATCTTATTGAAGATTAAAAGTTGTCACCCTAACTAAATTATTGTTTTGGTCTAATAGTTTAAAGACATACGTGATTAAGTTTAAAATAAGAATGGCATTAGAAATCAGTATTTCGCATTTTTTGCGCAGCATTTCTTTGGTCGCAGTGGAATATTCTAACTATGAGTCTCTGCAGTCTAGTTGCGGTTATTTTCCGGGAATTTGTCGGCAATGTCTCGTAAGTGTTATTATATTTTTTCAATGTCTAGGAGAGTAAGTGTTGTGAGTGACACGTGGAACAGTCAGTTGGTGCCAATGTTCAGCAGACTGAGGACTCAACACCTGCACAGACACGAGGCAGTCGACGAACTGGAGGCCGCCTTCTCATATGTTGACAACATATCCCCACTTAGGTACACACACAAACAAACATACAAACACATACAGTACGCACAAGATGAACCGAACACGGAAACACGCATACACGGGAGAGCGTAGATGCCTCCAATTTTCTGGGTGTTTCATAGTCTTAAATCATAGTTTCATGGTGTTAGTTGAAGTTAACATATTTTTCAATAGCCGCGAAGCGATAGCGACTATTATTGGGGACGTTGTTTTTTTTACAATCCGAGAATCGGATTGTATTGGTGCTCTGTCTTTTAACAAATTTTTTGAAGATTTTATAATATTTAGGACGTCGACGACACTTACAGCAACTGCTAGGAATGTGCTTGTATATGAAAATTGAGGTCTTAAACAGTAGAACTAGATTAAAAATTAACAAGAAATTTTGAATTGCAAAATGTTTATAGCTGCGAAGCTGTAAGCTGAGCGGAGCTATATTGCGGTGCTCTTGGTTTTTTACAATTCAAAGAATTTGAATTGTATTGGGGCGCTGTCTTTTTTTTAAGATCTGTTCACACATTTTCATGATTTTTGATGTCAAATTGGAGTAGTGATTTTGGTCACGCCGAAACAGGAATTGGAGCGAAAAAGCGAGTTTTTTTGCGGTGTGAAAATTTTCCGCTCTAATTTTAAAGTAGAGTGAGAAAACGGTGTTTGAACCAAATTTCTCTTTCTCGCTAGTGGTTTTTTGTTCACATGCAGCATTTTGACATCTAGTTTGTATTTTTTTAATAGCCGCACAGCGATAGCTGGGGCTATTATTGGCCTTCTCTTGGTTTTTTTTTACAATTCAAAAAATTTGAAGTGTATTGGGGCGCTGTCTTTTTTTTAAGATCTGTTCACACATTTTCATGATTTTTGAAGTCAGATTGGAGTAATGATTTTCGTCACGCTGAAACAGGAAGTGGAGCGAAAAAGCGAGTGGTTTTGCGGCGTGAAATTTTTTCGCTCTAAATTTAAAGTAGAGTGAGAAAACGGTGTTTGAACAATAATTCGCTTTCTCGCTAGTCGTTTTTTGTTCACATGCGGCAATTTTACTTTGCTTTTTACTGTATTTTCGATTTTTTGGATCGGATTTTTTTCTAAATGCTTTTCCCAATCCATTCATAGTCCGTTCAAGGTCTAGTTTTCTGTTTAGTCAATGAAAATTCTTTGAATTATACGTCAGGACTTGTTCTGCTATGTTTTTTTTATTTCGTCGTCATGATTTTTGTTACGACCATGACGTCACAGCCACTTTTTGTTCATTTGTTCATGCAATTTCAACTGAACTGCATAATATAACAAAATATAACAGATCAGCTTTCAATGAAAAGACAAATTTTTTTGTTCTGTCTTTTTTACTGTTTTTTTGAGAATGCCGATCTACGAATCTATTGCGGCTATTTTCTGGCAATCTGCCAGCTATGTTTTTTATTGATCTCTTTCAAAGATAGGAGGATAATTTTTGTGGTCATGTCATTGGGAAGTCAATGAGAAACAAAATAACAGCTATCAGAGTCGCCCAAGTTTTCCCGCCTTCTAACAATTCCGGTCAAATGGCTTACAAATCGGTTTTTAAACATATCAAAAACCTCTTTATCGGAAAACGAAAAGCATGTTGGTTGGGGTCAAAAATTTTTTTTTCAATAGAATTATATCTGGAAAACAGGTTTTTTGGAGCAGAAGTTTGGGGTCACCGCAATCGTCTAAGAAAAGAATGCAGAACAAAGTTTTGTTCTGCACCCGCAGATAAAACAGATTCATCTATTGAAGGAGGGAGCCAACTAAACACACTAGGAGTTAATGCGAACAGTTCGGTGCACACAAAAATTGTACATCTGAAAATTTATTTTCCCTAAACTTGAAAAATTTTGTGAAAAACAAAATTATTCTGCCAGAATGACAATTTTTAGTGAGCTGTGGACTAGTAGAGTAGAAAAAAATTATGATAGCAAATTTCGCTAACATTTTACCGCATACACGTAGTTTTCCACTGAGATGTTGATTGGTCAGTTTAATTACAAATGTCTCAAAAACCAACGGTCATCTCGGAAAAAAATAGACCAATTCAGTGTAATTAAACCTGATGTGCTCACTGTTCAAATTTCGATATTAATGGTTTCCCGAGGTAAAAAAAAAGAAGGATGGTGCAATTTTTTGAAAATTTCCTCCACCAAATAGCAAACATTGTTTTATCCTCTCTACATGACTATTGATTTTGTTATGCTTGCTGCACAATGATTTTTTATCACCTTTTCGAGGTAAAAAAAATCTTGAGTAAAACATTGTTCATAGTATTTTTTCAATTTTAACGATTAACATTTTCGTTTAGTGGATGTCTTAAACAGCCTGGAAACTATCAAAACTTTTGATTTTATAAAAATAATGTTCAAAGTTAGAATGTTTCAGCATAAAATATATTTTACTACAGATACTCGCGTGTTGAAAGATACGTAAAGATATGTATAGAAATGTGCCAATAATAATTTAAATTTTCAGAAACATTGCTTAAATTTTTGATGTACTTTAATTAAGGAAGAAATTACCTCGAGTGGTTATCAACGCTAAAATAATTTTTTCGCTTAAAGTTTTTTAATTTTGAGCTTTGTTAATGAAAGTCTTTATAAATAGCCGCACAGCGATAGCTGGGGCTATTATTGGCCTTCTCTTGGTTTTTTACAATTCAAAGAATTTGAATTGTATTGGGGCGCTGTCTTTTTTTTTCTTTAAGATCTGTTCACACATTTTCATGATTTTTGAAGTCAAATTGGAGTAGTGATTTTGGTCACGCCGAAACAGGAAATGGAGGGGAAAAGCGAGTGGTTTTGCGGCGTGAAATTGTTTCGCTCTAATTTTAAAGTAGAGTGAGAATACGGTGTTTGAACAAAAATTCGCTTAATCGGTGGTGGTTTTTTGTTCACATGCGGCAATTTCACTTTGATTTTTACTGTTTTTTCGATTTTTGGATCTGATTTTTTAAATGGTTTTTCCAATCCATTCGTAGTCCTTTCTAGGTCTAGTTTTGTGTTTAGTCAATGAAAATTCTTTGAATTGTACGTCAGGACTTGTCCTGCTATGTTTTTTTTTATTTCGTCGTCATGATTTTTGTTACGACCATATGACGTCACAGCCACTTTTTGTTCATTCGTTCATGCAATTTCAACTGAACTGCATGTGTGACGTCATTTTTCGCTCTTAGTGGAGCGAGTTTTTTGTTCATTCGCGTGATTAAATTTTTGGTCACACTTGACTTACCTCACTCTCAAAAATGACTTCCTCACTTTGAAATTGACTTTTATTTACTTTAATTCAGAGATAAGGTCAAATGGGTGTGTGTCACTCTAAATGAAGGTTATTTGAGATCAGCTAATAGAGGCAGCAATAACTTATACAGATTTTTAATCAAAATATAACAGATCAGTCTTCAATGAAAAGACAATTTTTTGGTCTGTCTTTTTTACTGTTTTTTTAGGCTGCCGATCTACGTACGCATCTATTGCGGATATTTTCTGGCAATCGGCCAGCTATGTTTGTAATTTTTTTGATCTAATTTTTTTTGGAAATGGTTTTCCCAATTCACTCATAGTCCGTTCTAGGTCTAGTTTTTGTTTAGTCAATGAAACTTCTTTGAATTGTACGTCAGGACTTGGCCTGCTATGTTTTTTTTATTTCGTCGTCAAGATTTTATGACGACCATATGACGTCACAATTACTTCAAATCTGCTTCATGTTCATTCGTTCATGCAATTTCAATGCAGTTGCCTTTAAAGTTGAATTTTATCAGGTTGTATATCAGTATTTTTAAGATAGTTTTCGGATGATATTTTTCCTGCTATTTCAAAATGCTTAGTTTAATTATGTATAATATGCATTAGGTCAGTAAGGTTGGTCACTTTTCTACTTCGAGTCCTGTCAATTCTTTCCGGAATTGTTCCGGCTGTTTTGTGTTTGACGCTATTTTTCGTTTTACATTTGTTCACACAGCAAAGCTGAAAAATTCGAGTTTTCTTGAGGACTTCTTCCCCTCACTAACGGCGATTGCGAGCGTGACGTCTTTTCTCATTCTTATATGTGCAGTAAAGGTCCCTAATAAAAGGCTTCTGCTGAATGAATGTTGACAAGCTTTAATAATTTATGGCTGAATGTTTTTTACCTAACTCTTTGAGCAGCGTCGATTTTTTTTCAATTTAGATCTGTTTCTATCTATTATACGGCACGCAAGTGTATTCTTTCGCAGCTATTCCGACAATCTCGGCGGCTATGTTTGAATATCTTTTTTTTGTTAATATGTTGCCATGGAAATTGCGAGTGCCTAGCACTCGCTGAAAAATAGGTTAGAAACGAGCAATCGTTTTGCTGGGTGGCTTTCTTTACTCTATCCTTCTGATTATTTTCTTGTACTTCTGTGCAGAAAATTTCTGTGTACTTCCCTTTTTTAGTGTGGACAAATTCACTCAATCTCTGCTTAAAGTCATCTCAACAGCCGGTACCAACAACAACGCAACTTCTGTCCAACATGCCTAAAAGAAACACCATTAATAGAAAAAGAGAAAAACAAACGAAGCCCAGTCAATGAACTATCCTGAAAATGAAGGAATCTTAAAGCTCTTCTCGAAAATAGTCATCTTCTCGCCTAAGGAAACTTGAATTTTGTTCCGGGGATTCAGACAAATATGCAAGAAATCAATTTTTGTGGTAAAATAATGGACGCCTCGCATCGACAAGGAACAAAACGGCCTTTGACTTCAGAGGGCAGGGGAATGGAAATAAACAAAGCCTTTACTGCTCAAGAACGCTGGGATCTCAGAACGGGTTGTGGCGATTACAAGAAGCATTCTGCACCATTGAGAGCATATATTATAATCGTGTTTTGCCTTCTGTTGATGCAAGGAATGATTGAGTTTGACAATTTTAGCGGATTGTAGTTTGTTTTGCAACTTTCTTCCAGCAGTATTTCAAATCGCTTTTTCTTTACAAATTAGGTGGCTTAATGGAACAAATCTCTTGTTATGCCAACCCCCCCCCCCCCCACCCAACACAAACACACTCTCCCCTCCCCAATCTGTGCTAAACTGTGCACTGCATTCTGCAGTGATACACGATTCCCGTTTTCAGTGCGATGTTACAAGTTGTGCTCATATAAGTTGTTTTCATTTACAATTTAGTTCCTGATGGATTTTTTCTGGGTAAAATTTAAATACTTTAATTAGTTCGAAACTTCTGTTTGCCTCGAAACCCTTCTTTCTTAAGCACAATGGTGCTAGTGTAATCCGATTCCCTTTTGTTTTGTTTACAACTTGTTGCTATACTATTTGTTGCAGCTGTTTTATTTGACCCTTAATGATGGAGAATTAGTTGTTCACTATTGACTGATTTTGGTCAAATGCTGGAATTGTGCTTATATCGGAACTGTGCAACCTCCCCACCCCACCCCCGGTAGATCCGTATATTATGTACCTCTATAATTTCTGATACGTTTTCACCTTTATAACTGTGCATAGATAGATTGTAATGGATCTGTTAATAGTCTGAGGAAACTATTGCCAGTACGAAAACGCACGAGTTTGTTCATGCATGCTAATGAGAAAAAAATTTTGTTCACAGGGATATGAGAGGGGGGAGAGGGAGATAGAACAGTTCTCTTTTTTTCCGGCTGTAATGAAGTTTAAATTCAGTGATCTGGGATTTGCGATGAAACACAACACTTATTTAGCTATTTATATTGAAATCATGGAGAATTATTTGAAGAATTCTATTTTCTGTAATGCATATTATGATCCATCACGTAACAATTTGTGTACATTTGATGCGCTTTCTAATAAAAAATGATAATTTAAAAACAATTGTGAACGCTTTGAGGTATTCTTAGATCGAGCTCCGTAATTGTTTCAAGATTTTATTGATCAAGATAGTTGGCCAATTTTGACATGGCAGAGATTTGGGTTTGCCCCGTTTTAGTAACTATTAATTGCTCGCAAAACCATGTTTGTAGAAATCACATTAGTCATGTGTCTTCCATTTTGAGATTTTTTAGACAATCGACTTCGTCTGATTAATTTCTCGCAAACTAAATTTGTAGCTATTTTATTAGTCCTGCTGGTCTTTTTTAATGCAATTTTTCGGACTATTGACTTTTCGTCTGATAGTTTTTCGTCTGAAAAGTTGACTTTTTGTCCTGAGAAAAAGCCCGGAGGGTATCAATTGGCTGAGAAGTTCTCTTAGAGCCTTACTAGTCTCTAAGTATGCGATTCACCGTAACTGTTGCGAAGATACGAATTCATGGTTTCTGAAGGACGATTTTTGAACCCCTTCTCCACTCTACCGGCTCGCCCACCCCTGTACTCACCCTCCCTCCCTAAGCTCCAGCTAGCTGTTGACAAATCCAACTGCTCGCAGGTCGCGTAAGAGAGAAAGTAGCCCGATGTTAGTCGGTTATGTTTTTCTGTATTGAAAGCTTAGTTGAACAGGATAGTTCGATGCAACTTGGTCTTTGGAGCATCTTATATTAACGTGTTGATTTTCATAGGTCAATGTAAATTTTAGCTGCGAAGCTGAGCGTAACTATATAGCAGTTATCTTGGTTTTGTTTGATTGTCTGACGCTTTTTCTGGTTTTGCCTTTTTTCACGCCGCAAACTTAAAGAGCATTTTTGTTGATCCTTTAATGTAGCTATTTCTCTGCTCTTGCTAATTTTATGTGCGTGTCATCATTTGTTAAATTAACTGGTGGTGAGTGTTAAGCTGAATTGTGTTGGGTTTAATAGCCGCCCTCATCTTCTCAGCCGGCTATTATAGCGCTCCTATTTTGTTACTTCGTCGAACTTTTTTTCGCTTTACCCATTTTGCCGCTTTTTCGACATTTTGCGTGAAATATTTTTGACTTCTCTAGGCTAGTTTCACTCTTCTGTCATTTTGCTCAAAATCCTTTTAAACAGCAGCTGCTCAGCAAAGCAAATCAAAATGAAGAGAGTCAGTATAAAAAAATCAAAGTCAGAAATAGAAACGGGAGAAACCCATAAAGCCCATTTTTAGATGCCAGGTACTTGAACTTTGTTCTCATAAGTTTTAGTTACTATCTATAATGCTTATTGGTATCGATACTAGACCCTGTAGCCTCTCATTGAGAGACAGGAGTATGTTCAATTACGAAATGACATCAAAATAAATCGCATTTAAAAATGTTTTTGTACAAATATCAATTTTTGTTGTGAGTTATGGGAATTAACGACGGCTTTTTTGCGGCAATCTGCCGGGTATATTTTTTTATAACTGACAACCTTACTCTCGAAACCTCACACACTAAATGCCTTCTAACTTTATTGAAGGTCACTTGAGATCACTCTAATTTCTTTCAAGTTAAATATGGGACTCCTATATAATTATCAATGTTTGTTTTAAAGATTGTAACCAAAATAAAATAACGAATGTGTTTTTGTAAAGATCTTCTCTGTTCAAATAACTTTTAGTCTTAAAAGGTTGGCAACTGCATCAACTCAATTCTGTAACTTGCTATCTAATTCTACATCACGTTAGTCTGCTTCACAGCTATTTAGGCAATCGGCGGTCTACGTTTGTTTTGTTTTGCTATCTAACCGCTAAGCTGCAGGAGTATAGACAATTGTCAAATCTTAAAAAAAATACAATTTTCAGGAATTTAGGAAGCGGTTGATTTCATTGGGGGTTTTTTCTTCCCTTAGTATGACCTGAATTGAGGTCAAAGTAATTAACAGCGACCACTGGTGACCTGATATCTTATAATTGCAAATATTTTGCTCTGAATATTCTGTTTTTGTGAGAGGTGTGTGGCTGATCGTATTCAGGGCAGATTACTGATACAGAATACGAACCCACGTTAATGTTCAAACTTATTATATCGTAGCTTCTAATGGACTATATATCTATAAGGTTTATCAGTGTTCTAATAACATCAAATAGCTCTGATTATAATCTATTAACTTTACCGTCCTCTAATGGGAATGCTCTAAGATTTTCTGAAGAACAAGCAGTCTGAAAAATTTTGCTAATATTTGTCTTTTTATCTTTTTAAATCATTTTTGTGTTGCTCACACTTTGATTCTTCTGCACGGATAGAAAGATATTGCATGCATTATGTGGTTTGTGTGTTTGTTTATTTCTTGCTTTGAATGGTCCTGGTTTAATAGTGCAGCTTTGTTCAACTCTTTTTTTCTTAGAAGTTACCAAGAAATGGTTCGTTGAGAATTCTTCTGTTTCGCTTATTTGGATAAGTAGTCTGACAATTATGAACTACCTTTTTGCCTCATTTGTTTGTTGCGAAAATTTTTTTACTGCGATGAAATGAAGAACGCCTCAAGTAAACGAAGAACAAAACAGCCTTAATGATCTATGAAGCTTTAGAAAGTTCAGATATCAGAGCGAGCTATGGAGACTAAAAGAATCAACTCCTTGAATTGATTGTGTTTTTTAATAGCCGTCGTCAGCCTCTCAATGGCTATTATTTAAGCACTCTCCTTTTTTTACAATTGAACGAATTTTAATTGTATTGGGGCGCTGTCTTTAAGATCTGTTCTCAACAAATTTTCATGATTTTTGAAGTGAAATTAGAGTAGTAATTTTGGTTAGGAGCAAAAACGCGAGTTGTTTTGCGGCGCTATTTTTTTGCTTTAATTTCAAAGTAGAGTGAATAAGTTCGCAAAAAATCGCTTTCTCGCCAGAGGTGTTTTGTTCTCATGCGGCATTTTGGCACTGATTTATACATTTTATTCAGTTTCTGGATCTGATTTTTTTCAATGGTTTTCACAACCCATTCACGAGCGATTCTAGGTCTAGTTTTTTTGTTTAGTATGGTGTCAGGACTTGTCGTGCTATGTTTTTACAATTCAAAGAATTTGAATTCTATTGGGGCGCTGTCTTTTTTTAAGATCTGTTCACACATCTTCATGCTTTTTGAAGTCAAATTGAAGTAGTGATTTTGGTCACGCCGATACAGGAATTGAAGCGAAAAAGCGATTGGTTTTGCGGTGTGAAAGTTTTCCGCTCTAATTTTAAAGTAGAGTGAGAAAACGGTGTTTGAACAAAAATTCGCTCAGTTTTGAGCTTAATAGCTTTTTATAAGCTGAATTAAGTATAGTTTTAGAATCTAACAAACTGCACACCGAATTAGAACACTTATTGAAACTTAGGAAAAAATTCTCAATTTCTGTCCTTTTTATGTTGAACACCCGGTGTGCGTCAAGCGCGTCAATGGCGGTTATTTTCTGCAATTTGGCGGCTATCTTGTATTGATGGAAAGAATGATTGAGTTTGACATTTATAACGGATTGTATTTTGTTCTTGCTATTATCGTTGTTGCTGTTGTTGTTGTTGTTGTAGCCGTCCACATTTCGTTTGACCCTCCATCAGGATCCAGGTGATGCCGTCGAGCTGTGGGCGGGTTTCTCGTCAGAATTGGTCAGTAGATGCTTGGTTGCTTCGTTGTTGTTTGCTCGTTTGGTACTCGGCATAGTGGGATATGCTTCCAAAAGAGAGAGGAAAGAAGAGGAAAAGAAGGATAAGAAGCCCTGTAGCACCGTGGGGGGGAAGCATGCCACTGGTGGTCATAGATCAGTCTTTGATTTCGGAGGACCGATAGAGACTCTTGTCGCCATTCCGCAAAAGGGGGAGCGGTGAGGCTAGGCTATACTGGAGGTTTCTGCAATTAGGGTGGTGCCCTGTCAGCATGCTGGTTCGAGGTTTAGGTACTCTGCTGCACTTTTAGGGTCTTCCCATAGTGATGTTACTTTTAATTGGGTTGGATTTGCAGGGCAGTCGAAGAGATGTTCTGTGTTATGGGGAGCCCTGACACGGACATTCATCTGGGATATCGGTGTCGACTCTGTGTTTGTAGTTTTGAAGGATGGTACTGTAGCCTGAGCGAAGCTGTGAAAGCTTGCATCTGTTCGCCCTACTCAGGACTTCCTCTTCCTTCGCATTTTCTGGGGGCGGCTCCCCTAGCAGCTTTGATGGATTCTTGGTTGCATTTTAGCTGCTTTTCTGTGGAGTTCGGACAGGCTCTTCTTGTACAAACTGATGGTAGTTCTGCCCTGTTGAATATATATGTCCAGATATCTTGCTCCCAGAGTGAGATGTGGGCGAATATCACATTGACCTCCTGATTTCGCGATAGTGTAATGGTCGGCTCTTTTTGGTAAGAACCTGCCCAGGAGAAACTGCTTGGATAGTAGTTCATTGTGTTCCTTCACATGCAGGATCTTCGTTTCTGCTTGCATGTGGTTAATCGGGGCCATTCTGGTGTTAATGTTTGCAATACGTAGAGCCGCATTTTGTTTGACGTGCAGGTTCCAGTTCGTGTCACTCAGGGCGGGGCTCCATATCGGAGCCGCGTAGTTGAGGACAGATCTTCCAATTGCTTTGTAGGAGGTAGTTTGGGTTTCTTTGGAGCAACCCCATATAGTACCTGCAAGCTTTTTCAAGATGTTTCTCGTCTGAACTTTGTCCCTTGTAATCTTGGCATGCTGTTTGAACTTCATCATGCTATCAAAGGTTACCCCCAATATTTTCGGGTTCGTGCAGACAGATCTTTTCGCCTTTGACTTTGATGAAGACTTGGGGATCTGTGCTGACTTCTTTGGACCATGTTGTGAAGAGTGGTAGTTGATTTTTTGGCCGACAGGACGAGTCTTTGCTTTTCTAACCACTCATTTACCTCAGCGAGGTACTTGTTTATCCTGTCTGGTAGTTCATTAACATGAAGTCCTGACGTGGTAACTGTTATGTCCTCAGCGTATGTTCTAAGGCTAATGTTAACCGGTGGCGTGGGGAGAGACCTCATGTAGAGGTTGAAGAGGAGAGGGGAGAGCACTCCTCCCTGAGGAACCCCTTTTTTGATTTTCGGCATCTTTGAAGAGGCACCTCCATACTTTACAAACGTGCGACGGTCTTGTAAGTAGGACATTAGCCAACGTTTCAGGTGATTGGGAAAGCTATTACAGATGTCGTGCAGCAGAGTTCTGTGTGAGGCCGGGTCGAAAGCTGCTTTGATGTTGCTATTATCGTCATTTCTAGCTCCGTAATTGTTGCAAGATTCAAGTAATGGCGTTTTTAGTAGTTTGATTTGAGCAAGATATTACTGTCCATCTGTGTTTCAACTCGGGTTTGCCTCGTCTCTGCTCTGCCCGATACGCCAATCAGTTCATACACGCAAAAATTGGTTCTCTAACCATTAGTTTTGTTTGTGTTTTCGTCTTTCGATTTAACTGTAATAAAGATTTAATCGCCGCTGTTTTCTAGTAATCAAACTATAATTTGAACCATTTTGTGAACACTGGATTGTTTTTAAGAGCCGTCATTCATTCAACGTTCTCTTCAACACTTGGCGCGCATTTTCCACAATTTGCTTTCGACTTAAGTCATCCTTTTTTCAATTCATCGCTGTTTGCCATCCATCAACTAAATGAATTCAGCAATCAGTAATAAAAAACAGTGAGGTCAGAATAACCTATTCAAAAAAGAGGAATATGTTATACAGTTTGATTTACAAGTTGTTCAGAACTGGTATGGTTTTAATTTCCTTTGCCGAATATCTTTTGTTAGCTGTTTGCCATTCCTAAAAATTGTTGTCTATTTTTTAAAATCGTTTCAGTTTCTATGCGCCTTCATAGAAAATTTAACTATTTAACGAAAAATAATATCCATGAACACATCAAGTCATAATATCTATTGATACGAAATAGCTTCTTTCCTGAGAAGCTAGAATATAGTGAGTAATTGGAGCATAGGAGTTAAGGAAGCTCCAAACAATGTAGTCGTTTTTTGAGAAATCAATAATTGCTTGGAATTATTGTGATATGGGTATTATTAATATGAATCTCTATAAAAATAGTGAATTTTTCAGGTTTGCTGTTTGATTGACTGGTTGATTGTCAAACTTACAGCCTTGTTTTGCCTAGTCATGTTGTCAACCAGGGAACAAGACTTGCTTGAAAAGTACCTAGTACGAAACACGACCGACATTCCGTTGCATGAACGATTCTACAAGTTATCACAAATTCACAGCCAGCGATCATCCGGCCGCAAAAGCCACTCAATAGCGCCCGATGAAGTCAGAATCCAGATTCGGCCTTTCTCAACCAACCCTATGATGACCTCTCGGCGCTCGAACCCTGCCCCGATACCAGCTTCTAACTTCAGATCTGACCGAATGACCTCAGCAAGACCTCGACCTACGACCTCGGCGTCAAAAATATCTCAGAAAAGATCAAAAACAAGAGGAACCATGGCAATGGATAGAAAGCCGATGTCATTAAGTGAACGAATGAGTCGGCTTTCGCCTTTAAGAGATTCGATACGACCTGGGAAGTCGCCAAAATCATCGCCCACTGCAATTTCCGAATCCTCTAAGATTAAAAAGAGGAAAGTGAAGCAACGATTAGCTGTCCAGGCCCGTTTAGGACAAAACAATCAGAAATTAAGTGCTAAAGACAGATTGGCAAAAGCTGTTGGTGTTTTGAATGTCCGGAAGCCGCCAGTTGTTTCGAGAATTTCAGCCAATCAGAAACGACCTCAATTCAGGAATAACAAGGGTAGTAGTAACAGACAGTTTAGTAAAGTTAATAAAAGTAAGTATTCGTTGAATAATAAGAAAAGTTCGGGAAAAGCCGGAGGTGGAAAACCACAAACGAAGCAACAGCCAAATGCAATGGATTTAGACAAAGAACTGGACGAGTTTATGAAGGCGAAATGATTCAGTTATTATTAACTATTTACTAACTAACTCTTGTGGCTTTATGATTTTCATGTTTCGTCTTTTCAAGACATGTGTCAATGCGAAGCAGTGAATTTGTTCTTAAATGATTGCTTTATGAATAAAAAGCTGTCTTATTTTAAGCTGGAGATTTTGTTCATTCAATTATATATCATTTGATGACATTTTACTTTACAGCCGACTATGATGTTTATTTTATTCGTGTTCTGGTGATATTTGTGCGTTTTCTTGTTTTGTGAGAATTAAAGCAATTTAATTTTGCCATATTTTGAGAACTTTTCTAAGTTATGCCAACTTGTAGCTTTAATGCGGAAAACAGAAGTTTCAAAATATTCCCGTTCAAGAGGCTCTGCGCAAAATAATTAAAATTTTCCGCATATTTGATATCGATTATAGATTTTCAAAGCTTTTGAAATTTCTTGAATTTGCACTCAGTCTCTGAAATGTACTCAAACTAGAGCTCAATCTATTTAATTGTTTCGACGATGAGCCGGTGTTAAATGAAATTTGGTTTCCTTGTCAACCTTGAGTTTTTCGTATTTCAGCTGTGCTTCCATTTATTTTAATTGCTCTTGAACGAAGTTCATATCAATTATTGTAAACATGTGTGTCTTTTTTATGCAAATTTTTCGCTTGACCATTTTGCGATTTTCTAGAACATTTTTGACTTCTCAAATGACTTTCATGCTTTTCATTTTTGAGTGATCTCTATTGTTCCAACTCTCCTGCAGTAAAGCTTGTTGCTAAAATAAAATCGATTGCAGCATAGCTAGAAGAAGGGCCTGATAGCCTAGTGAGCAGTGCTTCTGGGCCGGGAGCGGGAAGTCAATGGTTCGAATCCCGGCGTGGTAAACTATTTTTGCGCCAAAAAAATTATCTAGGCTACAGCCCCTGAATTAAATTGCCTCGCCTGTCGTTCAAGAGCAATTCTTCCGAGTCGGTTTATGTTTAAAGTTTCATTTTTTCAAAGTTTTTCGTATTCTTTCTAAAAACCGCCAATTTGTATTGACTATTATTAATAGCCGCCCTCATCTTCTCAGCCGGCTATTAAAGCGCTCCTATTTTTTTTTACTTCGAACTTTTTTTCGCTTTACCATTTTGCCGCTTTTTCGACATTTTGCGTGAAATCTTTTTGACTTCTCTAGGCTAGTTTCTCTCTTCTCTCATTCTGCTAAAAGTGAATTTGAACATCAGTTGCTCAGCAAAGCAATTCAAAATGAACAGAGTCAGTATAAAAAATTGAAGTCAGAAATAGAAACGGGATAAACCCATAAAGCCCAATTTTAGATGCCCGCTATTTGAACGTCGTTCCTATAAGTCTTAGTTACCCTCTCTTATGCTTATTGGTATTAATAGTAGCCCCTGTAGTCTCTCTCAAAGAAACAGAAGTATGTTCAACTACGAAATGCCATCAAAATAAATCCGACTTAAAAAATGTTTTTGTACAAAAATCGTTTTATTTTCAATATCTATTCTTTCAATCCCAAGCATGCTCATTGGAATCAACGGCGGCTATTTTCCGGGTGTGTTTGGTCTGCTCTTAGTTTTTATAAGCAATTTTTTAATTACTGTTTTAAATACTATTTCTTTAACGCAAAGTAATTTTCACGCATTTGACCTAAAAGCGAAAGAAGTAATGGTTTAATATTTTGTCTTACTGCATAAAATTTGGTACACGAGGCAGTCTCGCATCTTTAGAATCTCTAAGGAACTATTTTAATTGCTCTCGAACGAGGTTTGAAAGAATTATTCTAGTGTGAGTCATGCAAAATTTTTACTTGGCAGTTTCCTTCTAGATTATTCTTATGCTCAGTTGAGTGATTTTACTTTTCGAGTGTCTTTTTTATTAACTTTTTGCGTGATATAAATTGGCTCGTTCTCTTTTAAAAGCTTAGAAGCTTGACTTAATTCGCGGTAGTTTACTACTAGAATTGTGATCAATTTGATCAAAGTGGTTTCAATTTTTTACTTCCAAATCTTGGTGAAATCTAGGGAAGCTTAAATAGTTAACAGTAAAAAAAATTTCATTGTAACGTTCAAAAAGTTCATTTTAAAGCGGTACTATACTCATAATAGTATAGAAGTACCCAAATGATAGAGTTGGCTACGCGAACCTTTATTAGAAAAAAAACATTCCTTCGCTCGGACGCAGGCTGATTAGCAAGAGAATTTTAACGAGTTTTATTTTAAGAAAACAGTTCCGCTATGTTCAGTTTTTGGAATGCGCCTACTTTCTAGTGTTTTCAAGTTTATTTTTGCAGCCGTTTTATACGTTGTGCTGATAATTGTGAACCTCGGTTAACTTTAAATTTTTGCTTCTGGCGGTTTTGAAGACAGTTGCGTTACTTTTGTTTCGGGTGGGTTGAGGTGTGACAAACTAAGCAGCCCTGACTACCGTTAAAAACTCTTGGTTGCACTGATTAAAGATAAATTTATTTAGTACCCAACATTTTGTGCGCGGAGCTCCATTGATTGCGAACTGAATGAAGTTCTGTTCACAAAAATTAGTGCTTCTGTAACCGTGATTCTCACTTACATTTTTTAAAGAGGAATATGAACATTTACAGAATGTACGGAAAATGAACGCTTACTTCACAAATTAGGATGATAGACTTGGAATAACCATAGCAAAAATGGTAGATTTTCTACGCTGATAATTTGGTATCCATTTAATGCTAGGTATGTACTTTCACAGGAAAAACAAACACTTTCTCAACTAGCTTTGAAAAATGAAATTCTCAGGTTAGCGGATAACAAGTTGATATTTTATAAATCACGAATAATTCAGCTACCAATCTAGTGTAACATAATTTGGTATTTGAAAAAAGTATGCATTAAATTGTTTCATCAAATTGCTTAATGAAATTGTTTATACTGCGTACCATACGATGACCATGTAAACGTGGAAAACGTACCGAAAATTCGAGATCAGATTACTTAGCTGTATAGAAGTTTGTAAATCCAAGCATCTGAACCAAGGTTTGGTCTTTTCTAAACTTGACTAATTCTATTTTAACCTTTTTTCCTTTCCGTCACAGCTGAAAGGACGACTTCAAATTTACAGATTTTGAATCCAGGAGAGTTAGTATTTAAAAACCTGAGAGATAAAGCTATAAGACAATAATTATACTCGTTGCTTCGATAGTTGATCCTTGAGAACATTGGATTACGTCACCGACAGACCTCAACAAAATTAGAGTAGAATTATTAGATATACACAGCAGATACTCTTGTGAAGGTTTGGACTTTAAATTAACTCACTATATTTTCCATTGTTATGGCATAGTTTGAATAGCATAATGATAAGAAATCGAAATACCGAAGGTTAATTAAATTAATCTTTTAAATAGCGCTGTATTTTTTGGATGTTTTAAGGAGAGAGAAAGAACAATAAAGTTGTTTTAAAATTTTGTTTTGAACTTTTTTAACCAGTAAAAACGTGAAATTTTGAATTTGAAGCTTTAAAACCGTTTTAATGGTTCGCTCCTCTGTCCCTGTACCATCCAAATATATTCATTACTTTAAGTTGGTGACTTAATCTTCAATTTTTCAAATTCAACGAGCTATTTAAGCTGAAAACAATAACAAAAGAATAATTAGATTAAAAACAATCTCAGAAGATTAAATTTGAACAGTTGAGGAATCCGTCAAACAAATTAATTAAAAAAACATTCAATGACTTTTTATCATGGAAGCCAATTTTTTTTTTCGTGAAACCTGTGGGCTTGAATAGGGTAAAATATGTGAATGGGAAGATTTTGGGTAATCGTTTGATTGTTTTGATAAAAATTGGACTATTTTTTGATAAAAATTTTGTAATTTTTTGAAAAAAATTGGGATCAACTGGGTAAGTTTTTAACAAAAACATTTATCCACTTACAATTGTGTATTTAAAAATTTTTTTGCTGAAACCGGTGCAAAAAATTCAATTTTCGCGCGAAATGGTTCGCACAGAAAAGCAAAAAAGGTCAAGTTGATGTTGTTTTTTTTGAAATTTTAATTTGATTATTGAATTTCTAACTAGGAGGCCCGGTAATATTCGTACGTACATAATGTTCCGACACCGCTCATCCACATTCTGGACTTAATTGGCTACCAAATGATGAAGAGAGAGAAAACTTTCAAAAACATAACATCGTTCTAAATACATCCAATGGAATAAAAAATTGCCACGCTAGAGGGCCAAAGAAAGTTTTTGATAATAGAACTACAAGAAAGGACAATAACATAAATCAAACAACAAACATTATTTACGACCAAAACTCGATGTCTAAAATAAAAAAAAAATCATAAAATCAAACTCGCATCAGATAAAACCTAATTAAAACAATTTAATCTATACTTCATTAGAAAACTTCTGGGACCTGTCCTCAATGCGACTGGTCAACAGGTCGACAAAAAAGAGCAAAGAGGTGCCAAGTTCAAAAATATTTTTCTAACTTTGGAAACAATTAATTTTTTATTAAATGTCAGCTGAAATAACGAAAATGTTCATATATTTCTTCATAGGAAGCATTTAAGACTTGTCCTTATCTAATGTTCAATTGCGCAACATTTTAAAGCCAATGGGACATACGACTATTGTTATAAATTAAAAAGAAAAAATCCTTTAAAAATGTACAAATAAATAAAAATCTCAAACATTTTTATGAAAACTCGTAGTAACAGTAGTAACAAAGCCGAGAATCAAATGTTTAAAGCTTAAGATGCTGTAAAGACTAATTTATAGCCCATTGGAAACGCAATATAACCTGTGTTTACGAAGACTGAATTATAAATCGACCGAAAAACTTAAAAAATGACTAAGCTCAAAAACCCAAATGTTTTTGTTTTCAAAAGTCATTGCAAATTTAAGATTTCAACAAAAAGTGATTAGTTGCAACAACTCAGAAAGCCACCTGGGCCTGTCAATAATAAGTCTAAGTCACGATCCCGTAAAACAACAAAAGTTTATATGAGCCAAAACTTCCAACAATTTTACGACATCACACTTTTCACTGACCTATTATTATGAGATGATGGCTGAGAGAAGTGTAAAACATCAAAAAAATTGCGAGATATATGTTTCTCTGCCCAAAAAGCATAAACTTTTGAACAAAAACGACTAATATATCGAAATGCACCTTTTTCCAACGCTGTGCATTTCCCCTCTATGCTTTCCTTCAATTGGATTTATCAATAATGTGATAATTCCTCAAGGAATCAAAATGAACTCATAGAATATGCAATTATGCTAAAAAAAATTAAAACCGCGTAATATCAAAACAAAGAAATCACTAGTTGAGTATAAAACCGTTACTGGAATTGATTTATAACTCACGGAAAATTAGTTTCCTGTTTTTACTGACACTGCAAAGTTGAGAGATATAAGATAAAATTGTGGAAAAATTCAAAAAAACCGATATTTTCTTAAAATAAATATATTCAAAGTCATAACAGACATTAGATAACAACTGAAAGAATTGTCTATGTTCATTTATACCTTCTAAGAACTAACTGGATCTTCGATTGGGGACACTGATTCATGGGACTACAAAAATTATAAATGAAAGCGAAACGCAAGAAGTCCATAAATCTTTTACAAAAAAAAATTGGTCAGAGCCAAAAAATCTATGAGCTTAACTCTGAAACCATATAATATAATCTTGTTGAGCATCGTCATTTTTCGTAAAATATATTTGTTATTAATTGAACCCTGATTTGAACTTCTTGTCAGTAATTTTTATAAATAACATTTACATATTGGAAATTTTTTGAAAAAAGGTCGCGCCTCATTAAACTCTAAAAGAATTTTACTGTAAGGATCCATGGTGAGATCAAAATCATCCCAGGTATTGCTGCACATCTAACAAATTACTCAATTGTTCAAATGATTGAGAAAAAGATCAATTATTGGATAATTTCCGTTTGTGCTCCCCTAGTACGTTATGCGCCCCCCCCCCGTTACAGAGCACGCGCCATTACATAATAAATCAATATTTAACAAATATGGCACGTGCGTTTCGGGGTGCAATTAATTTGCTGCTAATAAGCTGGTGGTAAATGCTAAAAATATCAATTATAGTCGGCCAATTTTCAAATATATTCGGCAGATTGCCGGAAAATAGACGTGATAGACGCTTGTGGCCTTCCATGAATTGAAACAACTAAAGAAATAAGATAGAAAGATCATTCACCAGTCCTTTAACATTCCACTAGACTTTTTGGGTTATATTCAAGAACAACCTTGCAAGAATTTTTTCAAAATTGACATTCGAAATCAAAAACTCAAGACTAAAACTCAAGAATTAGGACATTTAATTTTGGCACTACTTAGATGCACACTATTGACCTTTAACTATCAATTGTTCTTACAATTTAAAGTACTTTAAGTGAGTTCAGAAATCAATTTTTGAGTAATTTAAGTCATGCAATTAACCTAAAAGCAGAACCAATGCCGTCACGTACATAAACATTAACTGCAAAGCACTAGAAGTCACTAAAGTCACTGAAAAAGTCAATTCCAGTGAGTCAGGTCATAAGAATCATCAATGGAGACGACGAATTAAATAAAATCACGATGCCCCAATAAGAGCCGCCATTAAACAACATTTTTCATTGTCAAAAATAATTAATTCATTTTGTATAATTACCGAGTTTAAATTTGCAAAAAACTGGTCAAATTGTAATTACAGAAGACTCTTAAAGCCAGCGAGAGTACAACTAGCTCTTGTTTGGGCTTTTGAAGATTATGGCTGCAGTTTTATGGTGTCTCCTTCCTGCAAATTTAAAGCAAGTGGGCTGAAAAAGCAAATTTGGTACGATTTTTTTTAACAAAAACAGTGAGTTTCGAAAAATTTAGCAAACATTCTAGCCAAAACACTCGGTGCGAACAATACAGCAACCCTCCTCTATCTTTATAGATAAGATCAATAACACTACAGTTAAAAATTTTTTCATATTTTACCAAAATTGACGAAAATTTGGTCAAAATACCCTAAATGAAAAAAAAACAGCTGAACTACGTCTAATATTCACAAATCTTTGAACATCGATAGCTCCCTATAAAAAGCGAAAATTGAATACATCTTTTCAATTACATATTCTACGCTGGACGTGCTTTTTAATGATACTACTCACAACTCTCTACGATGATTATCGATCGGCCAAAAATGTCTGCAAAAAAACCCATTTGGGTATATAGATCCTCCCCCCCTAAAGAGGGGTCGGAACAAAAATGATAGAAGAATGAGCTTCTGTTTAAAAAAATTATTCGGAACCCCTGAACTACTCGGAATCTTGTGAACTGTAAACTATGCACGGAATGGGCGATGATTTGACTACTATGCTTTAGTCGCAAACGAAGAGCCCAATTGCAAACAAAGTCAGGATTTCAGAACATCGTCGGTTAAGGAACCGATTCTAGCAAAAATGAAAGAAGATCTGAAAATCAGAACCTTAATTTTTGAGGGATATATTCAGTTAATTTCTCTACTTCAGGCGGCTTAAGCAAATATCAAAAGACATGATTGATACCCCAGCTTTCGAAATATTTTCGGACAAATTCTATTGTTGGCAAACATTGTGATCTCCAAAAAGAGTGGAGTCTTTTGAGAAGTGTCGCCCAATGAGAGGGGACCTGCGTTTTGGTAAATATTGTCTCGCCCATTGAGCGGGGAGAACATAAATAATTTTCAAGAGTTCAATGAAGACTGAAACGAGAAGAATTCTGAAACTTAAGGAGAACAGGACTGATGTTATAGAGAGTGATTGGGAAGAATGAAGAATTCTTCAACCAAAAACACATTTATTTGAACCTTTAATGAGCAAAAACTTTTGATTCCGAATCAAAGTTTGATAACAAAGATTTGTATTAATTCATGATCCTGCTAGGGAACGTGCAAGTAGAAATTTTGAAACAATTGCCAATTATTTTGGTTCCCTACATTTTTTGCGGTGAGGTAAAGCATTAATTTCATGTCTGTGAAGTTTTGATTAGCGGTAATTCTGGTCAGGGAAACATCAAGGACCCGGGTGGAATGTCCTCCCTAAAATCCTCCCATTTTGTTGTAAGAGTGGGGGGGGTAATTTGTCTATAGGGGGGGGGGGGGGGTAAATTGATGTAAGAGTGTGGGGGTATTTTGTTCATACGGTGTAAAATGATGTAAGAGTTGGGCTGCAATGGAAGCACTTTTGAGAAATTAACCCCCCCCCCCCCCCCCCTGGCTGAAATTGCAACGCGAGAGTAGGCTGCAATGGAACACTTTTTAGAAATTATCCCCCTGACTGAAATTGCCATGTAAGTGTGGGCTGCAATGGGAAGACTTTTGAGGAAATACGCCCCTGAATAAAATTGACATGAAGGAGTGGGCTGCAATGGGAGGAATTTTGAGGAATTACCCCTCTCCCTGACTAAAATTGCCATCTAAGAGAGGGCCTCAATGGGAGGAATTTTGATGAATTACCTCTCCTGGCTAAAATTGCCGTGTAAGAGTGGGCTGCAATGGAAGGACTTTTGAGGAATTGCCTCCCCTGACTAATATTGTTATGTAAGATTGGGCTGCAATGGGCTGCAATTGGAGGATTTTTGAGGATTTATCCTCTGGAAAAAAATTGCCATGTATGTATGGGCTGCAATAGGCTGCAATTGGAGGACTTTTGAGAAATTAAGCCCCTGACAAAAATGAAGAGTGGGCTGCAATGGGCTGCAACGGAACACTTTTGAGAAATTGTCCCCCTTACAAAAATTGCCATGAAGAGTGGGCTGCAATGGGAGGACTTTTGAGGAATTGAACCCCTCACTAAAATGGCCATGTAAGAGGGGACTGCAATGGGCTGCAATGTAAGAACTTTTGAGGAATTACCCTCCCTGACTAAAATTGCCAGGCCAGATTGGGCTGCAATGGGCTTCAATGGAAGGACTTTTAAGGAATTACATCCCCTGACTAAAAATGTCATGTAAGAGTTGGCTTTAATGCACTACAATGGTAGGACTTTTGAGGAATTAAGCCCCTGACAAAAATTGCCATGAAGAGTGATCTGCAATGGGCTGCAATGGAAGGACTTTTGAGGAATTAACCAATTACCCACTGACTAATATTGCTATGCAAGAATTGGCTGCAATGGGCTGCAATTGGAGGGTTTTTGAGGATTTATCCCCTGGAAAAAAATTGCCATGTATGTATGGGCTGCAATGGGCTGCAATTGGAGGACTTTTGAGAAATTGAGCCCCTGAAAAAAATGAAGAGTGGGCTGCAATGGGCTGCAACGGAACACTTTTGAGAAATTGTCCCCCTTACAAAAATTGCCATGAAGAGTGGGCTGCAATGGGAGGACTTTTGAGGAATTGAACCCCTCACTAAAATGGCCATGTAAGAGGGGACTGCAATGGGCTGCAATGTAAGAACTTTTGAGGAATTACCCTCCCTGACTAAAATTGCCAGGCCAGATTGGGCTGCAATGGGCTTCAATGGAAGGACTTTTAAGGAATTACATCCCCTGACTAAAAATGTCATGTAAGAGTTGGCTTTAATGCACTACAATGGTAGGACTTTTGAGGAATTAAGCCCCTGACAAAAATTGCCATGAAGAGTGATCTGCAATGGGCTGCAATGGAAGGACTTTTGAGGAATTAACCAATTACCCACTGACTAATATTGCTATGCAAGAATTGGCTGCAATGGGCTGCAATTGGAGGGTTTTTGAGGATTTATCCCCTGGAAAAAAATTGCCATGTATGTATGGGCTGCAATGGGCTGCAATTGGAGGACTTTTGAGAAATTGTCCCCCTGACAAAAATTGCCATGAAGAGTGGGCTGCAATGGAAGGACTTTTGAGGAATTGAACCCCTCACTAAAATGGCCATGTAAGAGGGGACTGCAATGGGCTGCAATGTAAGAACTTTTGAGGAATTACCCTCCCTGACTAAAATTGCCAGGCAAGATTGTACTGCAATGGGCTTCAATGGAAGGACTTTTAAGGAATTACATCCCCTGACTAAAACTGCCATGTAAGTGTGGGCTGCGTTGGGCTAAAAGGGGAGAAATTTTGCTGAATTACCTCCCCTGACTAAAAATGCCGTGTAAGAGTGGGCTGCAATGGGCAGTAAAGGGAGGATTTTGAAGAGTTACCCCCCTGACTAAAAATGCCATGTAAGAGTGGGCTTTAATGCACTACAATGGTAGGACTTTTGAGGAATTAAGCCCCTGACAAAAATTGCCATGAAGAGTGGGCTGCAATGGGCTGCAATGGAAGGACTTTTGAGGAATTAACCAATTACCCCCTGACTAATATTGCTATGCAAGAGTTGGCTGCAATGGGCTGCAATTGGAGGATTTTTGAGGATTTATCTCCTGGAAAAAAATTGCCATGTATGTATGGGCTGCAATGGGCTGCAATTGGAGGACTTTTGAAAAAATAAGCCCCTGACAAAAATGAAGAGTGGGCTGCAATGGGCTGCAACGGAACACTTTTGAGAAATTGTCCCCCTGACAAAAATTGCCATGAAGAGTGGGCTGCAATGGGAGGACTTTTGAGGAATTGAACCCCTCACTAAAATTGCCATGTAAGAGGGGACTGCAATGGGCTGCAATGTAAGAACTTTTGAGGAATTACCCTCCCTGACTAAAATTGCCAGGCAAGATTGGGCTGCAATGGGCTTCAATGGAAGGACTTTTAAGGAATTACATCCCCTGACTAAAACTGCCATGTAAGTGTGGGCTGCGTTGGGCTAAAAGGGGAGAAATTTTGCTGAATTACCTCCCCTGACTGAAAATGCCGTGTAAGAGAGGGCTGCAATGGGCAGCAAAGGGAGGATTTTGAAGAGTTACCCCCCTGACTAAAAATGCCATGTAAGAGTGGGCTTTAATGCACTACAATGGTAGGACTTTTGAGGAATTAGGCCCCTGACAAAAAATGCCATGAAGAGTGGGCTGCAATGGGCTGCAATGGGAGGACTTTTGAGGAATAACCCTCCCTGACTAAAATTTCCAGGAAAAATTGGGCTGCAATGGTCTTCAAGGGGAGGACTTTTAAGGAATTACATCCCCTGACTAAAACTGCCATGTAAATGTGGGCTGCATTGGGCTGCAATGGGAGAAATTTTGCGGAATTACATCCCCTGACTAAAAATGCCGTGTAAAAGTGGGCTGCCATGGGCAGCAATTGGAGTATTTTGAAGAGTTACCCACTGAATAAAAATGCCATGTTAGAGTGGGCTTTAAAGCACTGCAATGGTAGGACTTTCGAGGAATTAAGCCCCTGACAGGTAAGAATGGGCTGCAATGGGCAGCAATGTGTGGACTTTGGAAGAATTACCGCCCCTGACTAAAATTGCCATATAGGAAGGGGCTGCAATGGGCTGCAATGTGAGAACTTTTGAGGAATTACCGCCCCTGACTAAAATTGCAATGTAGGAGTGGGCTGCATTGGGAGGAACTCTGAGGAATTACCACCTCTGGCTAAAATTGCCCTGTAAGAGTGGGCTTTAATGGGCTGTAATGGAAGGACTTTTGAGGAATTACCTCCCTGACTACAATTGCAATGTAAGAGTCGGCTGCAATGGTAGGAAAAACGTAAAATGGTGTAAGAGTGAGGAATATTTTGTTCAGAGGCGGTAAATTGGTGTTACAGTTGAGTTGCCAAGCGCTAAAGTGGTGTACGAGTGGGGTGTAAGGTGTTCCGAGGGAATACAATGATGTATGAGATGAGCTGACAAAGGGGATAATATGGTGTAAGAGTGAGGGGGTAATTTGTTCAGTCGAGGTAAAATGATGATAGAGTTGAGCTGCCAAAGGGTACAAAATGGTGTAAAAGTGAGAGGTAATTGGTAAATGAAGTAGGAGTTGGGCTGCCAAAATTGATAAAATGGTGTAAAAGTGAGGGGGCTAATTTTTTTCAGGGAGGTTAAAATGAAGTAAGAGATGGGCTGCCAAGGTGGGTAAAGTGGTGTAAGATTGAGGGGGTATATTGTTCAGAGGGGATAAAATGAATTAAAAGTTGAGCTGCCAAGGGGGTTAAAAATGGTGTAAGAGTGCGGGCGCATTTTTTCAGAGGGAATAAATTGAGGCAGGAGCTGGGCTCCCAGGGGATGTAAATTGATAAAAAAGTTTGCGGGTAGTTTGTTCTGAAGGGGTAAAATGGTGAAAGAGTGAGAGGGTTATTTGTTCAGAGGTATAAAATGAATTAAGAGATGAGCTGATGAGCTGCTGAGGAGAAGAAGAATGAGGAGCTAATTTGTTCTCAGGGGGTAAAATGATGTAGGAGCGAGGGGTAAGTTGTTATGAGGGGGCAATTCTAACAAATGTTATTCATATATATATATATATATATATATATATAATATATATATGTATGTATATATATATATATATATATATATATATATATATATATATATATAGGTAGGAAAATATATAGATAGGAATGGTAGGAAAAACGTAAAATTGTGTAAGAGTGAGGAATATTGTGTTCAGAGGCAGTAAATTGGTGTTACAGTCGAGTTGCCAAGCGCTAAAGTGGTGTACGAGTGGGTCGTAAGGTGTTCCGAGGGAATACAATGATGTATGAGTTGAGCTGCCAAGGGGTGTAAAATGGTGTAAGATTGAGGGGGTAATTCGTTCAGTGGAGGTAAAATGATGAATAGAGTTGACCTGCTAAAGGGGACAAAATTGTGTAAAAGTGAGGGGTAATTGATCCAGAGAGAGAAAAATGAAGTAAGAGTTGGGCTGCAAAAATTGATAAATGGTGTAAGAGTGAGGGGTTTTTTCAAAGAGGGTAAAATTAAGTAAGAGGTAGGCTGCCAAGGGGGGTAAAGTGGTGTAAGATTGAGGGGGTATATTGTTCAGAGGGGATAAAATGAATTAAAAGTTGAGCTGCCAAGGGTGGTAAAATGGTGTAGGAGTGCGGGCGTATTTTTTCAGAGGGGGTAAATTGAGGTAGGAGCTGGGCTGCCAGGGGGGTTGTAAAATGATGAAAGAGTTTGCGGGTAATTAGTTCTGAAGGGTTTAAAATGGTGAAAGAGTGAGAGGGTTATTTGTTCAGAGGTTTAAAATGAATTAAGAGATGAGCTGCTGAGGAGAAGAAGAATGAGGAGGTAATTTGTTCTTATTGGGTAAAATGATGTAGGAGTGAGGGGTAAGTTGTTATGAGGGGGCAATTCTAACAAATGTTATTCATATATATATATATATATATATATATATATATATATATATATATATATATATGTATATAAATAGAGCATCAAGAGTTGGAGAAACTATTGATGACGGTCTGGAGATTAAGGAGAACCAGCTGAGGGTACAGAGGTTGTGGGTTCAAGACTAGCATTCTTCAAGTATGGGGGCTAAAACCAGGTAGGATTGAGGTGGTAAAATGATGTAAGAGTTGAGCTGCCAAGGGGTGTAAAATGGTGTAAGATTGAGGGGGTAATTCGTTCAGTGGAGGTAAAATGATGAATAGAGTTGACCTGCCAAAGGGGACAAAATTGTGTAAAAGTGAGGGGTAATTGGTCCAGAGAGAGAAAAATGAAGTAAGAGTTGAGCTGCCAAAATTGATAAAATGGTGTAAGAGTGAGGGATTTTTTCAAAGAGGGTAAAATTAAGTAAGAGGTAGGCTGCCAAGGGGGGTAAAGTTGTGTAAGATTGAGGGGGTGTATTGTTCAGAGGGGATAAAATGAATTAAAAGTTGAGCTGCCAAGGGGGGGTAAAATGGTGTAGGAGTGCGGGCGTTTTTTTCAGAGGGGGTAAATTGAGGTAGGAGCTGGGCTGCCAGGGGGGTTGTAAAATGATGAAAGAGTTTGCGGGTAATTAGTTCTGAAGGGTTAAAATGGTGAAAGAGTGAGAGGGTTATTTGTTCAGAGGGATAAAATGAATTAAGAGATGAGCTGCCGAGGGGGTAAAATGGAGTAAGATGAGGAGATAATTTGGTCAGAAGGGGTAAAATGATGTAGAAGTGAGGAGTAATTTGTTATGAGGG
>NC_134470.1:3944159-4037003 GCF_964194025.1 Convolutriloba macropyga
GTAAGAGTGAGGAATATTGTGTTCAGAGGCAGTAAATTGGTGTTACAGTCGAGTTGCCAAGCGCTAAAGTGGTGTACGAGTGGGTCGAAGGTGTTCCGAGGGAATACAATGATGTATGAGTTGAGCTGCCAAGGGGTGTAAAATGGTGTAAGATTGAGGGGGTAATTCGTTCAGTGGAGGTAAAATGATGAATAGAGTTGACCTGCTAAAGGGGACAAAATTGTGTAAAAGTGAGGGGTAATTGGTCCAGAGAGAGAAAAATGAAGTAAGAGTTGGGCTGCAAAAATTGATAAAATGGTGTAAGAGTGAGGGGTTTTTTCAAAGAGGGTAAAAATTAAGTAAGAGGTAGGCTGCCAAGGGGGGTAAAGTGGTGTAAGATTGAGGGGGTATATTGTTCAGAGGGGATAAAATGAATTAAAAAGTTGAGCTGCCAAGGGGGTTAAAATGGTGTAAGAGTGCGGGCGCATTTTTTCAGAGGGAATAAATTTGAGGCAGGAGCTGGGCTCCCAGGGGATGTAAATTGATAAAAAAGTTTGCGGGTAGTTTGTTCTGAAGGGGTAAAAATGGTGAAAGAGTGAGAGGGTTATTTGTTCAGAGGTATAAAATGAATTAAGAGATGAGCTGATGAGCTGCTGAGGAGAAGAAGAATGAGGAGCTAATTTGTTCTCAGGGGGTAAAATGATGTAGGAGCGAGGGGTAAGTTGTTATGAGGGGGCAATTCTAACAAATGTTATTCATATATATATATATATATATATATTTTATATATATATATATATATATATATATATGTATATATATATATATATATATATATATATATATATAGGTAGGAAAATATATAGATAGGAATGGTAGGAAAAACGTAAAATTGTGTAAGAGTGAGGAATATTGTGTTCAGAGGCAGTAAATTGGTGTTACAGTCGAGTTGCCAAGCGCTAAAGTGGTGTACGAGTGGGTCGTAAGGTGTTCCGAGGGAATACAATGATGTATGAGTTGAGCTGCCAAGGGGTGTAAAATGGTGTAAGATTGAGGGGGTAATTCGTTCAGTGGAGGTAAAATGATGAATAGAGTTGACCTGCTAAAGGGGACAAAATTGTGTAAAAGTGAGGGGTAATTGGTCCAGAGAGAGAAAAATGAAGTAAGAGTTGGGCTGCAAAAATTGATAAAATGGTGTAAGAGTGAGGGGTTTTTTCAAAGAGGGTAAAATTAAGTAAGAGGTAGGCTGCCAAGGGGGGTAAAGTGGTGTAAGATTGAGGGGGTATATTGTTCAGAGGGGATAAAATGAGATTAAAAGTTGAGCTGCCAAGGGTGGGTAAAATGGTGTAGGAGTGCGGGCGTATTTTTTCAGAGGGGGTAAATTGAGGTAGGAGCTGGGCTGCCAGGGGGGTTGTAAAATGATGAAAGAGTTTTGCGGGTAATTAGTTCTGAAGGGTTAAAATGGTGAAAGAGTGAGAGGGTTTATTTGTTGAGAGGTTTAAAATGAATTAAGAGATGAGCTGCTGAGGAGAAGAAGAATGAGGAGGTAATTTGTTCTTATTGGGTAAAATGATGTAGGAGTGAGGGGTAAGTTGTTATGAGGGGGCAATTCTAACAAATGTTATTCATATATATATATATAAATATATATATATATATATATATATATATATATATATATATGTATATAAATAGAGCATCCAAGAGTTGGAGAACTATTGATGACGGTCTGGAGATTAGGAGAACCAGCTGAGGGTACAGAGGTTGTGGGTTCAAGACTAGCATTCTTCAAGTATATGGGGGCTAAAACCAGGTAGGATTGAGGTGGTAAAATGATGTAAGAGTTGAGCTGCCAAGGGGTGTAAAATGGTGTAAGATTGAGGGGGTAATTCGTTCAGTGGAGGTAAAATGATGAATAGAGTTGACCTGCTAAAGGGGACAAAATTGTGTAAAAGTGAGGGGTAATTGGTCCAGAGAGAGAAAAATGAAGTAAGAGTTGGGCTGCAAAAATTGATAAAATGGTGTAAGAGTGAGGGGTTTTTTCAAAGAGGGTAAAATTAAGTAAGAGGTAGGCTGCCAAGGGGGGTAAAGTGGTGTAAGATTGAGGGGGTATATTGTTCAGAGGGGATAAAATGAATTAAAAGTTGAGCTGCCAAGGGTGGTAAAATGGTGTAGGAGTGCGGGCGTATTTTTCAGAGGGGGTAAATTGAGGTAGGAGCTGGGCTGCCAGGGGGGTTGTAAAATGATGAAAGAGTTTGCGGGTAATTAGTTCTGAAGGGTTAAAAATGGTGAAAGAGTGAGAGGGTTATTTGTTCAGAGGTTTAAAATGAATTAAGAGATGAGCTGCTGAGGAGAAGAAGAATGAGGAGGTAATTTGTTCTTATTGGGTAAAATGATGTAGGAGTGAGGGGTAAGTTGTTATGAGGGGGCAATTCTAACAAATGTTATTCATATATATAATATATATATATATATATATATATATATATATATGTATATAAATAGAGCATCAAGAGTTGGAGAACTATTGATGACGGTCTGGAGATTAAGGAGAACCAGCTGAGGGTACAGAGGTTGTGGGTTCAAGACTAGCATTCTTCAAGTATGGGGGCTAAAACCAGGTAGGATTGAGGTGGTAAAATGATGTAAGAGTTGAGCTGCCAAGGGGTGTAAAATGGTGTAAGATTGAGGGGGTAATTCGTTCAGTGGAGGTAAAATGATGAATAGAGTTGACCTGCCAAAGGGGGACAAAAATTGTGTAAAAGTGAGGGGTAATTGGTCCAGAGAGAGAAAAATGAAGTAAGAGTTGAGCTGCCAAAATTGATAAAATGGTGTAAGAGTGAGGGATTTTTTCAAAGAGGGTAAAATTAAGTAAGAGGTAGGCTGCCAAGGGGGTAAAGTTGTGTAAGATTGAGGGGGTGTATTTGTTCAGAGGGGATAAAATGAATTAAAAAGTTGAGCTGCCAAGGGGGGGTAAAATGGTGTAGGAGTGCGGGCGTTTTTTTTCAGAGGGGGTAAATTGAGGTAGGAGCTGGGCTGCCAGGGGGGTTGTAAAATGATGAAAGAGTTTGCGGGTAATTAGTTCTGAAGGGTTAAAATGGTGAAAGAGTGAGAGGGTTATTTGTTCAGAGGGATAAAATGAATTAAGAGATGAGCTGCCGAGGGGGTAAAATGGAGTAAGATGAGGAGATAATTTGGTCAGAAGGGGTAAAATGATGTAGAAGTGAGGAGTAATTTGTTATGAGGGGGCAATTCTAAAAAGTATTATTCAAATATATATATATATATATATATATATTATATATATATATAATATATATATATATATATATATATATGTATATATATATATATATATATATATATATATAGGTAGGAAAATATATAGATAGGAATGGTAGGAAAAACGTAAAATTGTGTAAGAGTGAGGAATATTTTGTTCAGAGGCAGTAAATTGGTGTTACAGTCGAGTTGCCAAGCGCTAAAGTGGTGTACGAGTGGGGTGTAAGGTGTTCCGAGGGAATACAATGATGTATGAGTTGAGCTGACAAAGGGGATAATATGGTGTAAGATTGAGGGGGTAATTCGTTCAGTGGAGGTAAAATGATGAATAGAGTTGACCTGCCAAAGGGGACAAAATTGTGTAAAAGTGAGGGGTAATTGGTCCAGAGAGAGAAAAATGAAGTAAGAGTTGGGCTGCCAAAATTGACAAAATGGTGTAAGAGTGAGGGGTTTTTTCAAAGAGGGTAAAGTTAAGTAAGAGGTAGGCTGCCAAGGGGGGTAAAGTGGTGTAAGATTGAGGGGGTATATTGTTCAGAGGGGATAAAATGAATTAAAAGTTGAGCTGCCAAGGGGGGTAAAATGGTGTAGGAGTGCGTGCGTATTTTTTCAGAGGGGGTAAATTGAGGTAGGAGCTGGGCTGCCAGGGGGGTTGTAAAATGATGAAAGAGTTTGCGGGTAATTAGTTCTGAAGGGTTAAAATGGTGAAAGAATGAGAGGGTTATTTGTTCAGAGGGATAAAATGAATTAAGAGATGAGCTGCCGAGGGGGTAAAATGGAGTAAGATGAGGAGATAATATGGTCTGAGGGGGTAAAATGATGTAGAAGTGAGGAGTAATTTGTTATGAGGGGGCAATTCTAACAAGTATTATTCAAATATATATATATATATATATATAATATATATATATATATATATAGAGCATCAAGAGTTGGACAACCACTGACGGTCTGGAAATTAAGGAGAACCAGCTTAGGCTACAGAGTTTGTGGGTCCAAGACTGGCATTCTTCATGTATGGGGCTAAAACAATGTAAGATTGAGGTGGTTAAATGATGTAAGAGTTGAACTGCCAAGGGGTGTAAAATGGTGTAAGAATGAGGGGGTAATTTGTTCAGAGGGGGTAAAATGATGTAAGAGTTGAATTGCCAAGGGGGTAAAGTGGTGTAAATTGGAGTGTAAGGTGTTCAGAGGGAGTAAAATGATGTAAGAGTTGAGGTGACAAAGGGGATAAAATGATGTAGGAGCGAGGGAGTATAATGAAGTAAGAATTGGGCTGCCAAGGAGGGTAAAGTGGTGTATGAAGGGTTTGGAGTAATTTTTCAGATTGGGTGAAATGTTGTAAGAGTGGGCTGCAATAGGCTGCTATTGTAGAAAAAACGCAAAATGGTGTAACAATGAGGAAATAATATTTTCAGAGGGGGTAAAATGTTGAAAGAGTTGAGCTGCCGAAGGGGATAAAATTGTGTAAGAGTGAGGGGGTAATTTTTCAGAGAGGTTAAAATAAAGTAAAAGCTGGGCTGCCAAGGGGGGTAAAGTGGTGTATGAAGGGGCTGGGGTAATTTTTCAGTGCGAGTAAAATGATGTAAGAGTGAGCTGCAATAGGCTGCTATGGTAGGAAAAACCTAAAATGGTGTAAGAGTGAGGGAATAATTTGTTCAGAGTGGGTAAAATGGTGTAACAGTTGAATTACCAAGGGGGTAAAGTGGTGTAAGAGTGGGGTGTAAGGTGTTCAGAAGGAGTAAAATGATGTGAGAGATGAGCCGACAAAGGGGATAAAGTGGTGTAAGAGTGAGGGGATAATTTGTTAGTGGAGGTAAAATGATGAAAGAGTTGAGCTACCAAAGAGGATAAAAATGTGTAAGAGTGAGGGGGTAATTTGTTCAGAGAGGGCAAAATGAGGTAAGAGTTGGGCTGCCAAGGGGATAAAGTGGTGTATGAATGGGGGTTGGGGTAATTTTTCAGAGGGGGTAAGAGTAAGGGGCTATTTGTTCAGACGGTAAAATTAGGTAAGAGCTGGGCTGCCAATGGGTTAAAAAGGTGTAAAAGTGAGGGGGTAGTTTCTTCGGAGGGTAGAAATGAATTAAGAGGTGAGCTACCAAGGGGGTAGAGTGGTGTAGGAGTGAGGGGTTAGTTTGTTCAGAGGACGTAAAATTATGAAAGAGTTGAGCTGCCAAAGGGGATTAAATTGTGTAAGAGTGAGGGGGTAATTTGTTCAGAGAGGGTGAAATGAAGTGAGAGTTGGGCTGCCAAAGTAGATAAAATGGTGTAAGAGTGAGGGTGTAATTTTTTGAGGGAGGGTAAAATGAAGTAAGAGGTGGGCTACCTAGGGGGGTAAAGTGGTGTAAGATTGATGGGGTATATTGTTCAGTGGGGATAAAAAGAATTAAAAGTTGAGCTGCCAAGAGGTGTAAAATGGTGTAAGAGTGAGGGGGTATTTTTTCAGAGGGGATAAATTGAGCTAGGAGCTTGGCTGCCGGGGGATGTAAAATGATGAAAGAGTTTGCGGGTATTTTGTTGTGAACAGTAAAATGGTGAATGAGTCAGAGGAAAATTTGTTCAGAAGGTTAAAATGAATTAAGAGATGAGCTGCCGAGGGGGGCAAAATGGAGTAAGACTGAAGGGGTAGTTTGTTCAGAGGAGTTAAAATGAGGTAATATTTGAGCTGCCAAGGAGGGTAAATTGCTGTAAGAGTTGGGGGTTATTTGTTCAGAGGAGGTAAAATGAGCTGAGATTTGGGCTGCCAAGGAGGGTTAAATGATGTAATAGTTTGGGGGTTATTTGTTCTGAGGTTGTAAACGTATGTAAGCGTGAGGGGGTAATTTGATGTTGAGGAGCAATTCTAACAAGTGTTTTTATATATATATATATATATATATATATATATATATATATATATATATATATATATATATATATATATATAGACCATCAAGAGTTGGACAAGCTTTGATAGTCTGGAGGTTAAGGGGAACCAGCTGAGGGTACAGTGTTTATGGGTTCAAGACTGGCATTCTTCAGGTATGGGGGCTAAAACAATGTACGATTGAGGTGGTAAAATGATGTAAGAATTGAGCTGCCAAGGGGTGTAAAAGGATGTAATAGTGAGGGGGTAATTTGTTGTTAGGGGGCAATTCTAATAAGTGTTATTCGTATATATAGACCATCAAGAGCTGGACAAGTTTTGATGGTCTGGTGGTTAGGGAGAACCAGCTGAGGTTACAGAGAATTTGGGTTCAAGACTGGCAGTCTTCAAGTATGGGGGCTACAACAATGAAAGATTAAGGTGATAAAATGATGTAAGAGTTCAGCTGCCAAGTGGGTTAAAATGCATTTTCTTAAAAAAAATCCTCCCATTGCAGCTCCACTCTTACATCATTTGGGCTGAAAGAAATTGACCAGGGGAAAGAAACGAGCGTAAAATTCTGTTAAATTTTTACCATATGTTTTTATGAAATGAAGACTACTTTGTTGTATGTTATTAAAAGGTTAAGTAGCCAAGAAATGTTTAACGGAGAAAATTTCGGTTAAAAGGGAAGTTTTTTATGATGCCCAGGGGATTATTTGCAATATATGCACTTTTTACTATCTGTGCCCGATACTGATTCAACACGGTTAAGAGTAGTCATGCAAGTATTCAGCCATAACAACATCAGAAATCATGAAGAACAGTCGGTTTAACTGAAAATTCAAAACTGATTAATTTATACTGAACCATTGTAGTCATTTATTAAATCAAAAATTAAAGCAATCTCACAAAGTACCTAAGGCGGTCGAAGTAACAATCTGGAGCCAACGAAAAAATGGACAGCTAAAATTTCCTTCTCGAGAATTTTTTTCTCGTGATCATAGTTGAGAAGGAAATTTTAGACAAATACCCATCCATATCAACCCAACCCGAGGCAACCCATCATCGCCCAACACAACAGCGTGTTTATATTCCGGACTCCCTTGATTACCTTTTTCTTATTTCCTTTGACTCTGGTGATTCGCCAGTAATTTCCCCAGCATTGTCTTTTTCTCGCGCCTAGAGAATTTTTCCGGACGTGTTAACAATTTGCAATAAAATTCAACCATTGGTTTTATTGCTCCGATTCCGCCATTAAACCGTTTTTTCGCTATTGAAAAACCAACCTTTTTCTACCGTGTGGTTCAGCTTTAACTTCGGTTCGTGTCCCGATTTTACATAGGTTATTTGGTAGATTTTGGGTTTATCATTCTGGTATCTGTAGTTGATGATATCCGTTGAGGTTCGGTAAGGCTTGGTAAGGTTCGGTAAGTTTTGATAACGTTCGGTAAGTATTGGTAAGATTTGGTAAGGCTTGGTAAAGTTAGATCAGGTTCTGTAAGGTTTGGCAAGGTTCAGTAGTTTTGGTAAGGTGCTGTAACGTTTTGGTAGGGTTTGTAAACTTTTGGTAGGGTTTGTAAAGATTCGGTAAAGTTGGGTAAAATTTGGTTCATTAGGTTTGGTAGGTATTTGTTAACCGGTAGTTGCATAAACAGATTTTGGCCTTGAAATTTGGTTAAAATTGCTACTAATATAGGCTAAAATACTTTCAAATCTCTAGATCACCTCAACAAAACAGAGTTAATGGTTCTTACTTGAAACGGAAAATCAACAAGAATTAAACATCGGGTAAATTCGACGAGTTCACAAACACTAGCAATGGGTGAAAACGAAGAATTCTCTGTTGATCCTCATTTGAAACACATTTAAAACCGAAAGCTAATGTTTGAAATGGAAATTGATTCCTGCGTCGACTTTGTTGTTTCAGGAATCGATTCCGGGGAGGACACTGGAACTCTAGAAGAAACATTGAGCGAAATTAAAGAGTTGCAAGAGAAACTTGACAACTCTGTTCAAGAGCTTTTGGTCATCTCGCCATCAGAAGATGCAGCAGATACGCTCTGTTTTCATTTTAGCAAACTAAAATTCAGGATTCGAAAAACAACCGCTGTCCTCCGCAAAAACAAAAAAGAAACTCAAAGCTCAGAACGAAGCAATATTTCATCAGGCAACTTAAGGGTAACATTTGATAGTAGCAGCAGCAACCCAACAGTTCTTAACACTAACAGGACCTCTAGATTTTTTTCAGCATCCGCTGGGAGCGAAGTGTTAGGTCAAATTGTTTCGTCGGACTCTGCAGCGCCCGCTAGCTCAGATCAAGCCAATTCCATTTCGCCACCGGCTAATGAGGAATCCAATATTGTTACCTCAACGGCCACTTCATCTGGAAACCCTGTTCACAGTACCTTCTCTTCGGAACCGTTTCTTGCTGATTCAAACAATAGTTTCAGCCAACTAGTACACATCATTTTATGTTTCGAACAGCAATCCATCATGGAGATTCCTTCCAAATCAACAATTCTCAGATCCGTCGGCGTCCGCTACACTTGGCTCTGCTTAATATCTGAACCCCATCTCCATGTCCACTTGTTTCCAAAAATCTGTGCCCAAGTTGCAGGCAACAAAATTTGATGGCAATCCGGTTGACTGGATGAAGTTGTTCAGCATTTTTTAAGCCACAATATATCGTTCGCCGATGTTATTACTTGAAAAGATGATAAATCTTCAATCGCTATTAACTGGAGAGGCACAATCTTTAAAAGATGGATACAGCTGCAACGGTAGTCTGTATGTCCCAGCGTTGAATCTTCTTGAGGAACACTTCGGAAACCCAAACCGGATAGTAAATGCCTTTCTTGATGAACTCTCGCAGTTCAAACCACCTAATCTGACTGTCCCTGAAAGTTTTACCCAATCTTCAGCCTTTCTCTTGATCTTAGATGATACATTTCAACAACTTAGATTCAATCACGACATCCATTCCGCTACAAATCTCAATCAGGCATTGAATAAATTTCCGACACCAGTCCGCCTGGACTGAAACAAGTATGCCCTGGAAAAGTTTTCACTCCAGTCGTCTCTTAACGACCTTTCTGAGTGGTTATCAATCGACGCAAAGGCTTGTAGAAACTTGCCAGCGCCAATATCGGTAACACGACCCAGTCATGGAAGATCAAATTTTGCTCATAATCCATGGATTCAGAAAACTCTTGCCCGCATCTGCGAGTCCCTTGCCCGCATCTGCGACAACAACAAGAAATGGTCAACAAGGTGGCTCCTTTTCCGACCGTAACGAAGAAGGCCTCTCCAGAACTGTTGTTTGCCCCAGTAATGAAACCTGTCAGTATCTCTACAAATGTTCTCATCTCCAGACCCTCTCTCCTTTCGATCGGAAAGAACATGTCAAAAACTTAAAACTTTGCTTCAACTGCTTTGGCAGATATCATGTTCAACATTGCAATTCAAAAAATATTTGTCGAACAAGCAGTTGTGACCGAAAGCATCATACTCTACTCCATGAGAGCTTTGGAGACAATAATCAGAGAGTGAAGCCGTCACCGGTCGTTCAATTACATGGAACAGGACAAGTAGCCCTTGTTCCGGTTGAAATCTCCAATGGGGTGAAAACTTTTGACACTTATGCGTATCTAGACAACGGAAGTTGTCAAAGCTTGCTGCTTACATCTGCAGCATCAGAATTGGAGATTGGTGTAAACGCAGTCGCTAAAATGCCCATCAGTGGCTACCATACAATTAGACAAACAGACTGTTCTCAAGTTTCTGTCCAAATCAATCCATACAGATCTCAGAAAAGCTCAGTAGTTTCAACCGATGTGCTAGCAGTACCAGATCTCAATATGGCGCCAGTTAAAACCAGTCAGGTGAACGAACTTTGTAGTAAGTTTGATCACCTTAAACACATCATGTTTCCAAATGTCAAATAAAATCAAGTGTGTATAACCATTGGAATTGATAACCTCGAAATAATCCACTACAGGGAGATTAAAGATTCAGAGTTAAAGGCCCGAAAAACATACCCTGGGCTGTCAATACCCCATCAGGTTGGACTTGCGCCGGAAAGACTAACATAATTGCAGATGAGCAAAATCCCGCTCTCATAACCCAAATTTGTTCCATGGCCAATTCGACAACAAATTTTTCACCAAAGTCCAGGATTGGATGAAGATCGAAAATTATGGCATTGCATCAAAGAAGAAAGCACTGTCCAAGAGCGATGAAAAGGCTTTGGAAATTTTACAATCCATAACCAGATTCAACGATGGTCAATACGAAGTTGGCCTCTTGTGGAAAGAGAACGCAAAATGGCCGAAAAACAGATGGCTCGCTGAGAAACAGCTGAAGCAGCTAAAGCAAAGCTTTCCACCAAGCGAGTATTAAAAGAAAAAAATGAAGAGTATTTGGAAAAAGACTTGCAAAAGGGATATGCTGTAAAAATTGATCCTTGTACTGACAACACAAAGTCAGTTTCTTATCTACCTCATCATCCGGTCTCAAATGAAAATAAGCCTTGAAAAATACGACGGGTGACTAACGCATCCAGCATCTTTCAGTGCCGATCTCAAATCTGTTGAAAGGCCCGGACTTGCTCCGCAATCTTGTTGGGATTATTTTGCGTTTCAGAGAAAGTCATATCGCAATATCCGCCGACATTGAGCAAATGTTTATGCAAGTCAAAGTTGCTCCTTCAGACCATTCATGTCTCTGTTTAATGTGCGATCACAACGGCAAAATAGAATATGAATTCCCTAGCCACATATTTGGTGCAGCGTGATCACCTTGCATTGCATCGTACGCTCTACGTCGTTCTGCGAAAGACAATCAGAAACATTTTCCTGAGGTTTCCCATATTGTCGAACGCAATATATACATGGACGATTTGTATATTTCCACCGACGACGTTGAAAAGGCTGTAAACATAGTAAGCAGCACTAAAGCTTGCCTGTCTCTTGGGGGTTTTAACCTCACCAAGTGGAATTCTAATTCGGCTGCTTTATTGCAACAAGTCAGTAGGGATCAACTTTTAAACACAAACGATGCTTCACCTCAAATTCAAAAGGTTTGTTGCATCCAACAAATTCTGCGGTTTGTTGCATCCATTTTTGACCCTCTAGGCTTTATGGCACCACTCACCATCCGAGTTCGTAAAAGTCTACAGGCCGCCTGGAATCATGGACCAAAGTTGGACAAACCTTTCGACCTCAATGAATTTGCAGATCTAACTCAACTGCAAAATGACCTACGAGACTTCCGCAAAGTTTCAGTACCTCGCTGTTTATTCATTAACAAAGCAATAAAGGAAACAGCTCTCCATACGTTCTCAGACGCGTCGGGGTATTCACTCTCAGCAGTTTTGTATTTTAGGATTGAATACTTGGATGAAACTGTTCAAATGAAATTCATCATGGGAAAAGCCCGTGTAGCTCCAATGAAAGAATGACAATTCCATATCTTGTCTTGCTAGCCGCCGTCTACGCAGCTCAGCTCGCACAATTTGTGAGAGAAGAGCACGACATTCACATAAATGAAAAAGTTTTCCGGTCCGATAGTACAACAGTTCTTCATTGGCTCAGAACCCCAGAGATACGTCATCGCATATTTGTTGCTAACAGGTTGGCGAAGATACTTGATGTATCAACAGCACATGACTGGAATTACATCACCTCGGATGACAATCCAGCCGATGATGGCTCAAGAGGCTATGAAGTTAAACATATGAAATGCAGTTCTCGATGGCTCAACGGTTCTTCCTTTCTACAGTTACAAAAAAGCGACTGGCCGAGTCAGGACATCTTGAAAGCACGAAATTCGAACGTTCTCATCGTTCATCTGTTGCATACCAATCTGCACTCAGCAAATAAATGCCCCATTGGCATTGCACGCTTCAGCAATTGGAATGGGCAGGTTAGAAATGCAGCATACTGCTCCTTCCTCCTCGATCGTTTGAAAAAACAGAGCAATTGCTTATCGCTTGCACATCACACACTGGCTTACAAGTACCTCATTCGCGTTGCTCAAAGTGAGAACTTCGGAGACGAGATTTTGTATCTGCAAAAAGGCAAGGAGGTACTTCCGTCAAGACCTCTAAAGACACTCTGTCCTTTTGTTAACGGAAGGTGTGGACTCCGCGCGAAAGATCAGCTGTCTAAGACAATGTTTTTAGAAACTGCTCGCCATCCGTTAATTTTAGACGGTGTTAACCCAATCGTTAAGCTCCTCGTCAAAAAAACTCATGTAGTGAATAGTCACTCTGGTGTTGAACAAACACGATCCTTTTCCTTTCTAATCGACTACTGTTGGATTCTGAAATTTCGAGCTGTTGTTAGACAAACAATACGTCAGTGCCATCCCTGTCGATGAATAGCTCAAGAAATTAATCCACCCCAGATGTCAGATCTGCCCGGTGAACGTTTACCGCTCCAAAATCACTTTGCGTTTGCAACAACAGGTCTAGATTTCATAGGTTCTTTTCCTATCAAACACTGTGGAAATTTTGCTACCCGTTATATCCTTCTATTTTTGTGCTTAGTTGTAAGAGCCGTTCATTTGGAAATTTTTGAAAGTCTTTCTACAGATTCTACTACGAGTTGCATCCGCAGATTCATTAGCTGCCGCGGAAAACCAAAAATATTTAATTCTGACAACGTAAAATCTTTTGTCGGCACTTGTTCCGAATTGAGAAAAGGAATAGAAGCTCTCAGGTCCTCGCGAGAATTTGCATCTAAGCTCCACATCTTAGACGTAGAAATCAATTGGAAATTTACCCCCCTCTGGCTCCGCATTTTGGCGGCAGCTGGGAAAGATTAGTTCAAGTTTTCAAACTCTAGCTCTCGAAATCTGTTGGCCAATTAACGCTAACAGACGAAACGCTGTCGACATTCACTTGTGAAGTTGAGTCAAACATGAATTCGCGACCATTAACCAATGTTTCTAGCTATATAAACGATCTGCTCCCTTTAACGCTGAATCATTTCCTTTTGGGTAGACCCTCAATCAATCTCCCTTCAGGAGTCTTCTCTCAAAACAAGGTAGCAGATACTAAATCTTGGAAAACATCACAAATTAAATTGTATCCCAACTTTTTTGGAGCCGATTTATTAGAGAGTATCTCCATAACCAGCAGTGACGCTCTAAATGACATAAAGTAAATCAGAACTTGAAAATTCACGACTTAGTCTGGATTTCGGAAGATTTCACACCTCGTGGTCTCTGGCCTCTAGGAAAGGTAATAGAAGTGTATCCAGGCTCGGATAAATTAGTTCGGTCAGTCAAAATAAAGACTGCATACGGTGAAAAGATCCGCCCCGTTCTCAAGCTCAGTAAAGTTTCTGTAGAATAAACTACATTCACATTCAATGGACCAATTCACATCATTTTAGCACTCAGCTTCCATAAATTCCTCCTGTAGATATCTACACTATCGTTAATGAGAAGTCAAATCACTTACTTGTCGATCAACATACGATTTGAAAAATCCAGTACTTTAATAGGTCCCCCACTCTTGAGTGTGGATGTAGTCAGGTACAGGTAGGTATGGTTAGGTACAGGTACGTACAGACCGCAACAGGTGGGAATCTCGTTTTTCGCGCTGTGTAGAAAGTTGCTACACCGCAGCAACCTCCGCTTTAGTCTTTTTTGCTTGTGTCGCAATTTTCGGGTTTTTGCTTTGTTATCTCTTGTAACCACCTTTTTCTACCCTCAGTTATTTTCTTGAGAATTATTTATTGGCTACAAAGTTTCTACTTAACAAAGCATCGTCTTTACGGAAGTCGACTATTCTTTGTACCCTGCAAATGGGGCCGGCGATGCCATCAACAGATGCCTTGATGCCCAGTCGATTATTTACCATTTGTGCACTATTTACCATCTGTGCCCGATACTGATTCGACACGGTTAAGAAATGTCATTCAAGTATTCAGCCATAACAACATCAGAAATCATGAAGAACAGTCGATTTAACTGAAAACTCAAAACTGATTAATTTATACTAAACCATTGTGCTTATTAATTCAAAAATCAAAGTTCAATCTCACAAAGTTCCTAAGACGGCCAATGTAACATTTTCTAATCCCAAAGGGTTCTGAAGAACGTACTCTGAATTGAAGCAACTAATTTTAAATCCTTCTAAAATTTTTCGTTTGAACCATTGAAAAAGTCTATATAACAGTGGTCAAAAGTCATCAAAATGAAAAAAAAATTGAACGACAGATTGAAAGAATTAATACTAGACTTTATTTGCAAAAATGATAGTGCACTAGCAGTGATAATATATTTGTCCAATTTATGGCCTCCGGTGTTTCCGTATCATCAAGACTGCCTTTGAGCGAAAAATGACCTTCATAATATGTTATTATGTACTTTTTCATTATACTTCAAATGATTAGTAGCTTCTGTTTTACGCAATTCTTCAATGTTTGTGCATTAGTTTGAGTGAATCTCTCAATTGCAATCACGAATAACTATGATGCAAATTTTTATTGATTCTTTTTCTACTTAAATATGAAAACTTAGGCTAAATTGCAATTAATATTTAGGTGCTGTGCCTTTTTCACTTTTCTGTACTGAGGGATAATTATTTGTTATCAGTTGTTTTGATTGATGTTTGAGATAGACAGAGTTAGAGATTTTAAAAAAAAACTTAAAAAACTTTCTAAAGAAAAACAGTTAATTAATTTTTATCTACATCAAACACACAGACAGAGATGGGGAAAACTAAAACTTGCCATTTCACCCTTCTTACAATAATACTTGGACGGCGGAGTTCAAAAAGGTGATCATTTTGGAGCTGAGCAAAAATTTTTTGACGTGCCGTTTCATTATTCAGATTTCTGAAAGCGCCGCTGCAAAATATTTAAACACCATACAGAAAAAGGAACATTTTTCTGGCAAAGAAAAATAAGTGTGAAGTTATATCTTGACTTCTCTCTGCTTGATGGCCTGAAGGAGCAAAATTGGTCACGAATTTGATAAAAAAGGACACCGCTATCTTTGCAAAGCCCGTAGGACACTACTTTATTTTTTATTGCACAATTGGCAGTCGCAATCAAAAAGATTCAGTTTCCAAAGAAAAAGTTGATCTCCGGATATATAATGATAGAAAAAATTGTTACCGTTTTTTCGACAAAGTGGGGTAAATGATAAACATAGAAAGCAATCAACATATCAAACAACACACGCCTAAATTACTAATTTTGGACAAAAGGAAGCAATTGTGTGTGGAAACATAATATATGCTAATCTATATATCAAACAAAACACACAGAAAACTTTATCAACCAAGCCGTTAGCAGCTGAGCTTATGAAAAGTTGACTCTCATTCTATCCTGTAACATAAACTTCAAAAGTTTTCTCCAAAATAGAGCGCAGCTGCTTCATCTCTTAAATTTCAGGTGTTACAATCAGAGTTCAAAATAACCAAAAAAAAATTGGCTGAACAATGTGAACAAAAAATTTAAAATTATGATTTGGGTATAAGTATTATAGTGATGATAGAACAAGAAAAGGCTTTTCTAATGGCTCATACTATTCAATCTCATCGGACAGAAAAAGTTTTAAAAAAATGTTTTGCACCTACGATAGAAAGAGCGGAAAACGTTAGTTTTCTAAGATATATCTAGTAGAGTTTCCAAGTCTAACAAATGCCGATTGTTTTTTAAGATAATTGTTTTAAAATATGGAATTGTGTTTTGAAAATGTTCCATGTACACAAACTCTTTACAAAGTTCCTTGTTTCAGGAAATCAAAAAAATTACAGAACTATATTTTAGTGCGCCGATTTATTAGCTGTTTTTATTTAGCCGAATGAAAAATATCGGGTTCAGCATACAAAGGCAAATTTTTTCTAACTCAATATTCCAAAAAGCAGGCATGAAATGAAAGAAATGGGCCCAAAATGAATCGAATTCAGCTATACTGTTATTTTGTGAGACAATTGAATGAACTCTTCAAATAGCAACCCTCCCCTCAATGAAGACTTGGTTTTTATGCTGGGGAAGATCTTGTTACCACAGATTTTACTTAATGTTTTTAAGTACATACATCCTGAATCTCTGAAGTGCAATCACGAATAACTTTGATGCAAATTTTTGTTGATTCTGTTCTCACTTAAATATGAAAACTTAGGCTAAATTGCTATTAATATTTAAGTGCTGTGCCTTATTCGCTTTTCTGTACTGAGTGATAATTATTTGTTATCAGTTGTTTTGATTGATGTTTTAGATAGAAAAAGTTTTAAAAGAGACTTTAAAAAACTTTTAAAAAAACTTTCTAAAGAAAACAGTTAATTAATTTTTATCTACGTCAAACACACAGACAGAGATGGGGAAAATTAAAACTTGCCATACAACCCTTCTTAAAATAATAATTGGACTGCGGATTTATAAAAGGTGATCATTTTGGAGCTGAGCAAAATTTTTTGACGTGCCGTTTTACTATTCTTGACTTCTATATATTCTTCTATTTTTGTGCTTAGTTGTAAGAGCCGTTCATTTGGAAATTTTTGAAAGTCTTTCTACAGATTCTACTACGAGTTGCATCCGCAGATTCATTAGCGGCCGCGGAAAACCAAAAATATTTTATTCTGACAACGGAAAATCTTTTGTCGGCACTTGTTCCGAATTGAGAAAAAGAATAGAAGCTCTCAGGTCCTCGCGAGAATTTGCATCTAAGCTCCACATCTTAGACGTAGAAATCAATTGGAAATTTACCCCCCTCTGGCTCCGCATTTTGGCGGCAGCTGGGAAAGATTAGTTCAAGTTTTCAAACTCTAGCTCTCGAAATCTATTGGCCAATTAACGCTAACAGACGAAACGCTGTCGACATTCACTTGTGAAGTTGAGTCAAACACGAATTCGCGACCATTAACCAATGTTTCTAGCGATATAAACGATCTGCTCCCTTTAACGCTGAATCATTTCCTTTTGGGTAGACCCTCAATCAATCTCATGACATAAAGTAAATCAGAACTTAAAAGTTCACGATTTAGTCTGGATTTCGGAAGATTTCACACCTCGTGGTCTCTGGCCTCTAGCAAAGGTAATAGAAGTGTATCCAGGCTCGGATAATTTAGTTCGGTCAGTCAAAATAAAGACTGCATACGGTGAAAAGATCCGCCCCGTTCTCAAGCTCAGTAAAGTTTCTGTAGAATAAACTACATTCACATTCAATGGACCAATTCACATCATTTTAGCACTCAGCTTCCATAAATTCCTCCTGTAGATATCTACACTATCGTTAATGAGAAGTCAAATCACTTACTTGTCGATCAACATACGATTTGAAAAATCCAGTACTTTAATAGGTCCCCCACTCTTGAGTGGATATAGTCAGGTACAGGTAGGTATGGTTAGGTACAGGTAGGTACAGACCGCAACAGGTGGGAATCTCGTTTTTCGCGCTGTGTAGAAAGTTGCTACACCGCAGCAACCTCCGCTTTAGTCTTTTTTGCTTGTGTCGCAATTTTCGGGTTTTTGCTTTGTTATCTCTTGTAACCACCTTTTTCTCCCCTCAGTTATTTTCTTGAGAATTATTTATTGGCTACAAAGTTTCTACTTAACAAAGCATCGTCTTTACGGAAGTCGACTATTCTTTGTACCCTGCAAATGGGGCCGGCGATGCCATCAACAGATGCCTTGATGCCCAGTGGATTATTTACCATTTGTGCACTATTTACCATCTGTGCCCGATACTGATTCGACACGGTTAAGAAATGTCATTCAAGTATTCAGCCATAACAACATCAGAAATCATGAAGAACAGTCGATTTAACTGAAAACTCAAAACTGATTAATTTATACTAAACCATTGTGCTTATTAATTCAAAAATCAAAGTTCAATCTCACAAAGTTCCTAAGACGGCCAATGTAACATTTTCTAATCCCAAAGGGTTCTGAAGAACGTACTCTGAATTGAAGCAACTAATTTTAAATCCTTCTAAAATTTTTCGTTTGAACCATTGAAAAAGTCTATATAACAGTGGTCAAAAGTCATCAAAATGAAAAAAAAATTGAACGCCAGATTGAAAGAATTAATACTAGACTTTATTTGCAAAAATGATAGTGCACTAGCAGTGATAATATATTTGTCCAATTTATGGCCTCCGGTGTTTCCGTATCATCAAGACTGCCTTTGAGCGAAAAATGACCTTCATAATATGTTATTATGTACTTTTTCATTATACTTCAAATGATTAGTAGCTTCTGTTTTACGCAATTCTTCAATGTTTGTGCATTAGTTTGAGTGAATCTCTCAATTGCAATCACGAATAACTATGATGCAAATTTTTATTGATTCTTTTTCTACTTAAATATGAAAACTTAGGCTAAATTGCAATTAATATTTAGGTGCTGTGCCTTTTTCACTTTTCTGTACTGAGGGATAATTATTTGTTATCAGTTGTTTTGATTGATGTTTGAGATAGACAGAGTTAGAGATTTTAAAAAAAAACTTAAAAAACTTTCTAAAGAAAAACAGTTAATTAATTTTTATCTACATCAAACACACAGACAGAGATGGGGAAAACTAAAACTTGCCATTTCACCCTTCTTACAATAATACTTGGACGGCGGAGTTCAAAAAGGTGATCATTTTGGAGCTGAGCAAAAATTTTTTGACGTGCCGTTTCATTATTCAGATTTCTGAAAGCGCCGCTGCAAAATATTTAAACACCATACAGAAAAAGGAACATTTTTCTGGCAAAGAAAAATAAGTGTGAAGTTATATCTTGACTTCTCTCTGCTTGATGGCCTGAAGGAGCAAAATTGGTCACGAATTTGATAAAAAAGGACACCGCTATCTTTGCAAAGCCCGTAGGACACTACTTTATTTTTTATTGCACAATTGGCAGTCGCAATCAAAAAGATTCAGTTTCCAAAGAAAAAGTTGATCTCCGGATATATAATGATAGAAAAAATTGTTACCGTTTTTTCGACAAAGTGGGGTAAATGATAAACATAGAAAGCAATCAACATATCAAACAACACACGCCTAAATTACTAATTTTGGACAAAAGGAAGCAATTGTGTGTGGAAACATAATATATGCTAATCTATATATCAAACAAAACACACAGAAAACTTTATCAACCAAGCCGTTAGCAGCTGAGCTTATGAAAAGTTGACTCTCATTCTATCCTGTAACATAAACTTCAAAAGTTTTCTCCAAAATAGAGCGCAGCTGCTTCATCTCTTAAATTTCAGGTGTTACAATCAGAGTTCAAAATAACCAAAAAAAAATTGGCTGAACAATGTGAACAAAAAATTTAAAATTATGATTTGGGTATAAGTATTATAGTGATGATAGAACAAGAAAAGGCTTTTCTAATGGCTCATACTATTCAATCTCATCGGACAGAAAAAGTTTTAAAAAAATGTTTTGCACCTACGATAGAAAGAGCGGAAAACGTTAGTTTTCTAAGATATATCTAGTAGAGTTTCCAAGTCTAACAAATGCCGATTGTTTTTTAAGATAATTGTTTTAAAATATGGAATTGTGTTTTGAAAATGTTCCATGTACACAAACTCTTTACAAAGTTCCTTGTTTCAGGAAATCAAAAAAATTACAGAACTATATTTTAGTGCGCCGATTTATTAGCTGTTTTTATTTAGCCGAATGAAAAATATCGGGTTCAGCATACAAAGGCAAATTTTTTCTAACTCAATATTCCAAAAAGCAGGCATGAAATGAAAGAAATGGGCCCAAAATGAATCGAATTCAGCTATACTGTTATTTTGTGAGACAATTGAATGAACTCTTCAAATAGCAACCCTCCCCTCAATGAAGACTTGGTTTTTATGCTGGGGAAGATCTTGTTACCACAGATTTTACTTAATGTTTTTAAGTACATACATCCTGAATCTCTGAAGTGCAATCACGAATAACTTTGATGCAAATTTTTGTTGATTCTGTTCTCACTTAAATATGAAAACTTAGGCTAAATTGCTATTAATATTTAAGTGCTGTGCCTTATTCGCTTTTCTGTACTGAGTGATAATTATTTGTTATCAGTTGTTTTGATTGATGTTTTAGATAGAAAAAGTTTTAAAAGAGACTTTAAAAAACTTTTAAAAAAACTTTCTAAAGAAAACAGTTAATTAATTTTTATCTACGTCAAACACACAGACAGAGATGGGGAAAATTAAAACTTGCCATACAACCCTTCTTAAAATAATAATTGGACTGCGGATTTATAAAAGGTGATCATTTTGGAGCTGAGCAAAATTTTTTGACGTGCCGTTTTACTATTCTTGACTTCTATATATTCTTCTATTTTTGTGCTTAGTTGTAAGAGCCGTTCATTTGGAAATTTTTGAAAGTCTTTCTACAGATTCTACTACGAGTTGCATCCGCAGATTCATTAGCGGCCGCGGAAAACCAAAAATATTTTATTCTGACAACGGAAAATCTTTTGTCGGCACTTGTTCCGAATTGAGAAAAAGAATAGAAGCTCTCAGGTCCTCGCGAGAATTTGCATCTAAGCTCCACATCTTAGACGTAGAAATCAATTGGAAATTTACCCCCCTCTGGCTCCGCATTTTGGCGGCAGCTGGGAAAGATTAGTTCAAGTTTTCAAACTCTAGCTCTCGAAATCTATTGGCCAATTAACGCTAACAGACGAAACGCTGTCGACATTCACTTGTGAAGTTGAGTCAAACACGAATTCGCGACCATTAACCAATGTTTCTAGCGATATAAACGATCTGCTCCCTTTAACGCTGAATCATTTCCTTTTGGGTAGACCCTCAATCAATCTCATGACATAAAGTAAATCAGAACTTAAAAGTTCACGATTTAGTCTGGATTTCGGAAGATTTCACACCTCGTGGTCTCTGGCCTCTAGCAAAGGTAATAGAAGTGTATCCAGGCTCGGATAATTTAGTTCGGTCAGTCAAAATAAAGATTGCATACGGTGAAAAGATCCGCCCCGTTCTCAAGCTCAGTAAAGTTTCTGTAGAATAAACTACATTCACATTCAATGGACCAATTCACATCATTTTAGCACTCAGCTTCCATAAATTCCTCCTGTAGATATCTACACTATCGTTAATGAGAAGTCAAATCACTTACTTGTCGATCAACATACGATTTGAAAAATCCAGTACTTTAATAGGTCCCCCACTCTTGAGTGGATATAGTCAGGTACAGGTAGGTATGGTTAGGTACAGGTAGGTACAGACCGCAACAGGTGGGAATCTCGTTTTTCGCGCTGTGTAGAAAGTTGCTACACCGCAGCAACCTCCGCTTTAGTCTTTTTTGCTTGTGTCGCAATTTTCGGGTTTTTGCTTTGTTATCTCTTGTAACCACCTTTTTCTCCCCTCAGTTATTTTCTTGAGAATTATTTATTGGCTACAAAGTTTCTACTTAACAAAGCATCGTCTTTACGGAAGTCGACTATTCTTTGTACCCTGCAAATGGGGCCGGCGATGCCATCAACAGATGCCTTGATGCCCAGTGGATTATTTACCATTTGTGCACTATTTACCATCTGTGCCCGATACTGATTCGACACGGTTAAGAAATGTCATTCAAGTATTCAGCCATAACAACATCAGAAATCATGAAGAACAGTCGATTTAACTGAAAACTCAAAACTGATTAATTTATACTAAACCATTGTGCTTATTAATTCAAAAATCAAAGTTCAATCTCACAAAGTTCCTAAGACGGCCAATGTAACATTTTCTAATCCCAAAGGGTTCTGAAGAACGTACTCTGAATTGAAGCAACTAATTTTAAATCCTTCTAAAATTTTTCGTTTGAACCATTGAAAAAGTCTATATAACAGTGGTCAAAAGTCATCAAAATGAAAAAAAAATTGAACGCCAGATTGAAAGAATTAATACTAGACTTTATTTGCAAAAATGATAGTGCACTAGCAGTGATAATATATTTGTCCAATTTATGGCCTCCGGTGTTTCCGTATCATCAAGACTGCCTTTGAGCGAAAAATGACCTTCATAATATGTTATTATGTACTTTTTCATTATACTTCAAATGATTAGTAGCTTCTGTTTTACGCAATTCTTCAATGTTTGTGCATTAGTTTGAGTGAATCTCTCAATTGCAATCACGAATAACTATGATGCAAATTTTTATTGATTCTTTTTTCACTTAAATATGAAAACTTAGGCTAAATTGCTATTAATATTTAGGTGCTGTGCCTTATTCACTTTTCTGTACTGAGGGATAATTATTTGTTATCAGTTGTTTTGATTGATGTTTGAGATAGACAGAGTTAGAGATTTTAAAAAAAAACTTAAAAAACTTTCTAAAGAAAAACATTTAATTAGTTTTTATCTACATCAAACACACAGACAGAGATGGGGAAAACTAAACCTTGCCATTTCACCCTTCTTACAATAATAATCGCACGGCGGAGTTCAAAAAGGTGATCATTTTGGAGCTGAGCAAAAATTTTTTGACGTGCCGTTTTATTATTCTTGAATTTCAGATTTTTGAAAGTGCCGCTGCAAAATATTTAGACACCATACAGAAAAAGGAACATTTTTCTGGCAAAGCAAAATAAGTGTGATGTTATATCTTGACTTCTCTCTGCTTGATGGCCTGAAGGAGCAAAATTGGTCACGAACTTGATAAAAAAAGGACACCGCTTTCTTTGCAAAGCCCACAGGGCACTACTTTTTTTGTTGCACAATTGGCAGTCGCAATCAAAAAGATTCAGTTTTGAAAGAAAAAATTGATCTCCAGATATATATAATGATACAAAAAAATTTGTTACTGTTTGTTGGACATTGTGGGGTAAATGATAAACATAGAAAGCAATCAACATATCAAACAACACACGCCTAAATTACTAATTTTGGACAAAAGGAAGCAATTGTGTGTGGAAACATAATATATGCTGATCTATATATCAAACAAAACACAAAAAAAGCTTTATCAACCAAGCCGTTAGTAGCTGAGTTTAAGAAAAGTTGACTCTCATTCTATCCTGTAACATTAACTTCGAAGAGTTTTCTCCAAAATAAAGAGCAGCTGCTTCATCTCTTAAATTTCAAGTTTTACAAGCAGAGTTCAAAATAACTAAAAAATTGACTGAGCAAAATGTGACAAAAAATTTAAAAGTACGTTTTGGGTATAAGTTTTATAGTGAAGATAGAACACGAACAAGGAGGCTCGGTAATGTGCGTTCGCACATTAAATTCCGACCCCATCTATATTCTTCACTTAAAATATCAACATATCGTTCAACAAACTACTAAATGAATAAAACAATCTACTCTAGAGGGCCTATGAGACCTGTGGCTACTATAATAGGACTACAAGAAAAGACGGCAAAAAAAATCAAATAGTTACAAATATTAAATACGACCAAAACTCCTTGTCCCTTTTTTTGAAAACCAATAACCAAATCAAAATGGCATTAGTTAAAATTTATACTAAAAAGATTAACCTGTACTTTTTGGAAGAAAATTTGGGACTTTTTTCAATGAGACTTGGCAACAACTCGACAAGAACTGAGCAAAAGCGGCAAAAAATTATGAAAAAACTGCTTTTTTTAAAAGAAGATTTAAAATCAAACCGATTAGAAACAATACGCATCAAATGAAATCCTTAAGAGAGTCTTTTATACCTCAAAAGAGAGCAACTGAGGCCTTTCATTATCCAGGATATGTCATACGACTACAAAAAGAACGAAAAATACAGACAAAAACGAAAAATTTGCACAAAAAATTTTGCACGAAAACGATGTCCCCCTAATCAATTAAATTTTAAGCTGATCACTGAAAATAATAAAAATCCCATTTTTGCGGGTGACAGCATTTGTAAGTCAAATGACGCCCATTATTGTGATACTTTTAAAAGAAATCAAAAATCTACAAAAAGGGCAAATATGCAAAAATCACGAAAATTGGTTTTATGAAAACTGGTTGTTCCAAGAAGAAAGAGCATTTGAGGAAAATAAAATCGTTCTGAAGAGCAATTTGTATTTCAAAAGATAAATGATGTGAATTGTATATAGAGATGCTTAGCTACAATTTAACAAACAAAAACTGGCAGATCTCAAAAATCTATCTCTTTTTTTAAATTAAAAACAAATATTTTCAAAATTCATAGCCAACAAAAGTTTTCGACTAAAAGAGTAGACAGTTTGTCTTGCAACTACTCGGAAAACTAATTGCAACCGTTATTAATTAGACTAAATTTCAAGACTATGAAATAACATTAAAAACAAGCTGAACAAATAAGTTTCACAAACAACTTTACGAAACCACAATTTTGAAACCATTAAATTTATTAGATAATAACCTCGAGAATTTAACATCTTCATTTGCGTCACTTTTGATCATCAAATTTTATTCGAAAGTCAAAGCAACCACTAGTTATTTACCGATATCAGTTTTTTTAGTTCATTTGTTTATCTATAGTTGGCCGCTGTGACTTTTAATTACACAATAGTTGGCATATGACAACAAAAATTAACAACTAATAAAGGGCAAAAAAAACACTACCAATTTCTGCAAGAGGACGGTGTCGCAGCCTTTCAAACCATATGTTATGAAAACTAAAATTATGTTCAGTTTGATACGTTTTTCAACGGTTTTTCCTTTAAATTGTTAAAAAATATGACAATTTACAAAAGAACCAAAAACACCAGCAAAAATGGGCAATTATGCACAAAAATCAGAAAAATTTGTATAAAAACACGTAGTACCAAAAGAAAGTAAACCTTCTAATAAAACAATTCGGCCCCAAATTAGTTTTAATTCTCTAAAGAGGAAAGTTTGACCTGTACTTACTGAGAGTAAGCAAAATGTTGACTAAAATAATATAAAAAATTGACAAGTTCAAAAAATCACAGAAATTTCCTTAAATCAAATACATTCAATAAGATAAGAGACTTTAGGTAACAATCGAATGAATTGAAAAGGTTCACTTGCACCTCTTGAGGAAGAAACTAAGATCTTTGAGTAAACTTAAAATTCAGACTGCCAATAGAATAACAATTGAAGGCAAAAGACAAGAATTCATGTAAAATTTATTATAACTCGTCCTCAAAGCCATAAAAGCCCATTGGTTCTCTGAGAACCAACTGCTTCTACATTCGGCCACAAATATACGTAACGTTGACTCCAAAAAGTTTTCTCCAAAATAGAGCGCAGCTGCTTCATCTCTTAAATTTCAAGTGTTTCAAGCAACCACTAGTTGCTTGAAACACTTGAAAAATAACTAAAATAACTAAAAAAATGGCTGATTAATGTGACAAAAAAATTAAAATTTCGTTTTGGGTATAAGTATTATAGTGAAGATAGAACACGAACAAGGATGCTCGGTAATGTGCGTTCGTATATTGAGTTCCGACCCCGCTCATCTACAATCTTCATTTAAAATATCAACATATCGTTCAACAAACTACTAAGAGAATAAAACAATCTACTCTAGAGGGCCAATGAGACCTGTGGCTACTATAATATGACTACCAGAAAAAACGGCAATAAAAATCAAATAGTCAAAATAAAACAAATATTAATTACGACCAAACCATCTTGTCCATTTTTTTTGAAAACCAATAACCAAATCAAAATGGCATCAGATACAATTTTTACTAAAAAGACTAACCGGTACTTTTTGGAACAAAATTTAGGACTTTTTTCAATGAGACTTGGCAACAACTCGACAAGAACTGAGCAAAAGCGGCAAAAAATTATGAAAAAACTGCTTTTTTCAAAAGAAGAATTAAATTGAAACCGATTAGAAACAATACGAATCAAATGAAATCCTTAAGAGAGTCTTTTATACCTCAAAAAAGAGCGACTGAGGCCTTTCATTATCCAGGATATGTCATACGACTACAAAAAGAACGAAAAATACAGACAAAAACGAAAAATTTGCACAAAAAATTTTGCACGAAAACGATGTCCCCCCAATCAATTAAATTTTAAGCTGATCACTAAAAACAATAAAAATCCCATTTTTGCGGGTGACAGCATTTGTAAGTCAAATGACGCCCATTATTGTGATACTTTGAAAAGAAATCAAAAATCTACAAAAAGGGCAGATATGCAAAAATCACGAAAATTGGTTTTATGAAAACTGGTTGTTCCAAGAAGAAAGAGCATTTGAGGAAAATAAAATCGTTCTGAAGAGCAATTTGTATTTCAAAAGATAAATGATGTGAATTGTATATAGAGATGCTTAGCTACAATTTAACACACAAAAACTGGCAGATCTCAAAAATCTATCTTTTTTTTTTATTAAAAACAAATATTTTCAAAATTCATAGCCAACAAAAGCTTTCGACTAAAAGAGTAGACAGTTTGTCTTGCAACTACGCGGAAATCTAATTGCAACCGTTATTAATTAGACTAAATTTCAAGACTATGAAATAACATTAAAAACAAGCTGAACAAATAAGTTTCACAAACAACTTTACGAAACCACAATTTTGAAACCATTAAATTTATTAGATAATAACCTCGAGAATTTAACATCTTCATTTGCGTCACTTTTGATCATCAAAGTATCTTCTTGTAAAAAGGTATCATAAAATGACACCAAAAAGGATCACAAAAACTGAAATTTATCTAAACTTCACAAAATTCTTCTGAAACAAATTGTCTAATCCCTGAAGACATCATTTAAAAAGTTTGATTAACAGAAAAATTATTGTTTGATTCAACAAAACTTTAGAAAGAGCTCTAAATAATGAGGCTAATTTACGAAAATTATAAAATGTTGTAAAGTACGAAAAAAAGCAATCCAGAACAAAAACAGATAAGTTGAAGAATACTTTTACACTTTTTTTAGAAATTTTATTCGAAAGTCAAAGCAACCACAAGTTATTTACCGATATCAGTTTTTTTTTAGTTCATTTGTTTGTCTATAGTTGGCCGCTGTGACTTTTAATTACACAATAGTTGGCATATGACAACAATAATTAACAACAAATAAAGGGCAAAAATAAAAAAACACCTTTCAAACCATATGTTATGAAAACTAAAATTATGTTCAGTGTGATACGTTTTTCAACGGTTTTTCCCTTAATTTGTTAAAAAATATGACAATTCACAAAAGAACCAAAAACACCAGCAAAAATGGGCAATTATGAACAAAAATCAGAAAAATTTGTATAAAAACTCGTAGTACCAAAAGCAAGTAAACTTTCTAATTAAACAATTCGGCCCCAAATTAGTTTTAATTCTCTAAAGAGGAAAGTTTGACCTGTACTTACTGAGAGTAAGCAAAATGTTGACTTAAATAATATAAAAAATTGACAAGTTCAAAAACTCACAGAAATTTCCTTAAATCAAATACATTCAATAAGATAAGAGACTTTAGGTAACAATCGAATGAATTGAAAAGGTTCACTTGCACCTCTTGAGGAAGAAACTAAGATCTTTGAGTAAACTTAAAACTCAGACTGCCAAAAGAATAACAATTGAAGGCAAAAGGCAAGAAGTCATGTAAAATTTAATATAACTCTTCCTCAAAGCCATAAAAGCCCATTGGTTCTCTGAAAACCAACTGCTTCTACATTCGGCCACAAATATACGTAACGTTGACTCCAAAAAGTTATCTCCAAAATAGAGCGCAGCTGCTTTATCTCTTAAATTTCAAGTGTTTCAAGCAGAGTCCAAAATAACTAAAAAATTGGCTGAGTAATGTGACAAAAAAATTAAAATTTCGTTTTGGGTATAAGTATTATAGTGAAGATAGAACACGAACAAGGATGCTCGGTAATGTGCGTTCGTACATTGAGTTCCGACCCCGCTCATCTGCAATCTTCATTTAAAATATCAACATATCGTTCAACAAACTACTAAGAGAATAAAACAATCTACTCTAGAGGGCCAATGAGACCTGTGGCTACTATAATATGACTACCAGAAAAAACGGCAATAAAAATCAAATAGTCAAAATAAAACAAATAATAATTACGACCAAACCATCTTGTCCATTTTTTTTGAAAACCAATAACCAAATCAAAATGGCATCAGATACAATTTATACTAAAAAGACTAACCGGTACTTTTTGGAACAAAATTTAGGACTTTTTTCAATGAGACTTGGCAACAACTCGACAAGAACTGAGCAAAAGCGGCAAAATTTTATTTTTCATTAAAAAACCGCATTTTTTTCTTAAAAAAAGAATTAAATTGGAACTGATTAGAAACATTATCCAGGATATGTCATACGACTACAAAAAGAACGACAAATACAGGCAAATACGAAAAAATTGCACGAAAAATTATGCACGAAAACGATGTACCCCCCCAATCAATTAATATTTAAGCTGATCACTAAAAACAATAAAAATCTTCGTTTGCTTTTTTTGCGGGTGACAACATTTGTAAGTCAAATGACGCCCATTATTGTGATACTTTGAAAAGAAAACAAAACCTACAAAAAAGGGCAAATTTGCAAAAATCACAAAAACTGTTTTTATGAAAACTGGTTGTTCTAAGAAGAGAGAGCATTTGAGGAAAATAAAATCGTTATGAAGAGCAATTTGTATTTCAAAAGATAAATGATGTGAATTGTATATAGAGATGCTTAGCTATAATTTAACACACAAAAACTGGCAGATCTCAAAAATCTATCTCTTTTTTTTATTAAAAACAAATATTTTCAAAATTCATAGCCAACAAAAGCTTTCGACTAAAAGAGTAGACAGTTTGTCTTGCAAATTATCGGAAAACTAATTAGGACTGTTATGATTGAGACTAAATTATAAGACTACAAAATAACATTAAATACAAGCTGAACAAATATGTTTTCAAACCACCTTTTTGAAACCACAGTTTTGAAGCCACTAAAATTATTAGATATTAACCTCAAGAATATAAAATTTTCATTTGCGTCTCCTTTAATCATTATAGTTTCTTTTTGTAAAACGGCTATCACAAAATGACAACAAAAAGGACCACAAAAATTGAAATTTATCTAAACTTCTCAAATTTCTTCTGAAACAAATTGTCTAATCCCTGAAGACACCATTTAAAAAGTTTGAATAACAGAAGAATTATTTCTTGATTCAACAAAACATTAAAAAGAGCTCTAAATAATGAGGTTAATTTACGAAAATTATACAATATTGTAAAATACGAAAAAAGCAAATCAGAACAAAAATGGATAAGTTGAAGAATACTTTACACTTTTTTTTGGAAATTTAATTCAAAATTCAAAACAACCATTAGTTATTTACCGATATCAGTTATTTTAGTTCATTTGTTTATCTATAGTTGGCCACTGAGACTTTTAATTACACAATATTTGGTATATGACAACAAAAATTAACAACAAATAAAGGGCAAAAATAAAAAACACTACCAATATCTGCAAGAGAATGGTGTCGCAGCCCTTCAAAACATATGTTATGAAAACTATAATTATGTTCAGTTTGATATGTTTTTCAACGCTTTTTCCGTTAGTTTGTTAAATAAGATGACAATTTACAAAAGAACCAAAAACAACAGCAAAAATGGGCAATTATGCACAAAAATCAGTAAATTTTGTATGAAAACTCGTAGTACCAAAAGCAAGTGAACGTTCTGTTAAAATAGTTCGGCCCCAAAATTAGTTTTAATTCTATAAAGAGGAATGGTTGACCTGTAACTACTGAGAGTAATCAAAATGTTGACTAAAATAATACAAAAAAATTGACAAGCTCAAAAAATCACAGAAATTTCTTTATAACAAATACATTCAATAACATAAGAGACATTAGGTAACAATCGAGTGAATTGAAAAGGTTCACTTGCATCTCTTGAGGAAGAAACTAAGATCTTTGAGTAAACTTAAGATTCAGACTGCCAAAAGAATAACAATTGAAGGCAAAAGACAAGAATTCATGTAAAATTTAGTAAAACTCTTCCTCAAATCCATAAAAGCCCCTTGGTTCTCTGAAAACCAACTGCATCTACAATCGGCCTCAAATTGACGTAAATTGGAGCTGTCATTAACGGATCCGTGGATTAAAACTATTGTAAGTAATTAACATTAAAAAAACAAAAGCAAAATATTTTGAAAAAAGGCAGCATCAAAATATAAACCAAAAAGTCTCTGATTCTAAGAATCCATGATATTATCGAACATCTCCCTGATTTTTTTGCGCGCCCAGCAAACCAGCCAAGTGTTCCAAGTATTTGCGAATTAGACCAATTGTTGAGTGGAATTCTTCAAGTATTGAAAAAATATATATTTTTTGTAAAAAACATTTTGTATAATTATTGAGTTAAATATGCAAAAAACGGCAAAGTTTTAATTCCAGAAGACTTTAATACGACGTCTAATTGGAACTAGCGCTTTTTTTTAGATTAGGGAGTTTTTGTTATGGTTTCTTGGTCACTAAGTCCGGCAAACATGATGGAAAAAAGTTTGCATTTTGAATATTTTATCAAAAATTTTAGCCAAAAAAATTTAATCAAACAATTCAGCAACGCTCCTCTATATCTAACGGTAACAACAACACTCTGCCGTTAAAAATTTTAACTTATTTTGAATTATATTTTCGAAATTTTGCCAAATTTTAGCAAAAATTACTGAAAATATGAACAAAAACAGTCGAATGTTCACAACATTTTAAACCTCGACAACCCCCTGTAAAACACGAAAATCGAAAAAATCTTTTTAATTCCGTATTCTACGCTGGACGGGCTTTTTAATGATACCACTCAAAATTCTTTACGATGAATACATCGGTCGGCCAAAATTGACTGAACAAAAAAAACCAGTTGAGTACATAGTTACTCCCTCCCCACTAAAGTGGGGGTCGGAACAAAAAGCTTTTCTAATGGCTCATGCTATTCAATCTCATCGAACAAAAAACGTAAATGTTTTGCACCTACGATAGAAAGAGCGGAAAACGTTAGTTTCCTAAGATATATCTAGTGGAGTTACCAAGTCAAATACCGACTTTTTTTAAGATAACTGTTGTAAAAAATGGAATTTTGTTTTGAAAAATGTTCCCTGTACGCAAAATCTTTACAAAGTTCCTTGTTTCAGGAAATCGAAACAATTACAGAACTATTTTTTTAGTGCGCCTATTCATTAGCTGTTTTTATTTAGCCGAATAAAAAATATCGGGTTCAGCATACAAAGGCAATTTTTTTCTTACTCAATATTCCAAAAAGCAGGCATGAAATGAAAGAAATGGGTCCAAAATGAATCGAATTCAGCTATAATGTTTTTTGTGAGACAATTGAATGAAGTCATCAAATAGCAACCCTCCCCTCATTGAAGACTTGGTTTTTTTGCTGGGGAAGATCTTGTAACCACAGATTTTACTTATTTTTTTAAGGACATACATCTTGAATCTTTAATATTGAATGTAAGATTTTTTGAATTAAAATTGTAAAACTTCTTAATTTCAGTTTATTAACTGCAAAAAGAGAAAGAGTACTTACTAAAAGGAATATGCTCTCAAACAGCAAAACCACTAGTTGTGAAACACAAAAGACAGTAGAAAGCAAATCGAATAGAGAGAGAAGGTCAGGCTACTTTCTGACCAGATATGTTCTAGGACAGCTATTAAAGATTAAGTAATAATTAAAACTTTCTTACAATTGAGAAGATTAGAGGTGCGAAAGTTAGTTAAAAGAATTTACGCCTTTTGGTATTTTTCTAGTCCAATAGGCTTCTGAAGAAAGTAGTCTGGATTAAAGCAACTAATTTTTCTGCATTGTTGTTTTCCATCCATGTCAGCAATGGATTGGCTTGGCCCAAAAAATTAAAGCACAAATTAGGAACGCAAAGTAAACCGACGTTACTGGAAGCCGAATAATATTTTTTTATTTTTTTAATCTTTCCGAAATGATACATTGTTATCCGAAATCAAAACAGCACATTGTCTGCAATGTATAATTTATTCCAGTTCAACAGAGAAACAAGGTGAAGCCAATTTTAAGAAATCTAGTGGTTCCGAGCCCCAGAGGACTGTTGTCATGAACCATGGATTTTATCCACTCTTAGAATTAGGGGGAATACGGAAATCAAGGGCCGGTTATAAACAGCGAATTATAATGCAACTGTCGCGAATATTTTGGCTTCCCTTTTTTCCAATTTTCGACCTGCTTATTGCCTATCAGCTGTTTGACCACCACCAGTTACCTATGAACAGACGCTGCACCGTATATCATAACGTCGTGTCTGAAGCAATGTAACAAAATACTCAAAAGCCATCGGAAGCAAACTTGGAAGCTTCTCCAACAGCTAAATCAGTAACCACCACAAAAGCTACCACCCAGGTTTAGGTGCGCGACCCTAGACCGCTCTGATCAGACCGTTTCCCAGACTTGGCCTTCTTATCAGACCATCGTGCGACCCAAAGCCCTCTGATCAGACCGTAGTACGACTCAAGAAACTGTGCGATCATAGTGCGACTCAAAAGACCTCTGATCAGACTATCTTGCGAGCAAAATCTTTCGTGCGACTCTAGTGCGACCAACGCCCCCTCTGATCAGATCATACTCCAAACTTAGTCCTATGATCAGACCATTCCTGAATACATGTTATAATCCGTTGTTATTTGTTTAAATTATTCAATTCAAACCTATATACTACTCATGTTAAAATTGAAGAATTTTGTATATTTGTTAAGGTTAGGACAAAACTGAATTAAAAAATATAAACAAAAAGTCATTTTGAAGTGCCTGCAAATTTTCTTTTGAGCCATCAAAATCAATGATAAAAACTGCAGTCAAATAAAAAACGGTCAGTTAATGCCCTGTGGTCACATTTTGGGGAAACTTCTGTCCACACTTTGGTCTCTGCTCAGACTGTTGTGCGACCATTGTCCAAACTTTTGTGCGACCTATGATCAGACTGTAGTGCGATTTTGTCCTCTGATCAGACCGTGGTGCGACCATTGTCCAGACCATTTTCCAGACTTTGCCCTCTGATCAGACCGTAATGCGAGCATTGTCCGGACCATCGCGCGACTCAAGCGTTACCCAGACCATGTATTTTGACTCGCACCACACCACCAGTGTGCGACCCAAATGGTCTGATCAGAGCGGTCTAGGGTCGCGCACCTAAACCTGGGCATCCTACCTGCACAACATCATCTCAGTAAAACGAAAACCAACTTCAAAACAAGCTCCTACAGCGATATAATTGGCATCACTACATCAATACCTCAGGAGATTTTTATCCAAGAGAAACATTGAATGCTGAGCATTGGAAATACTGAGCGTAACGAGAAATACCGATCATAGGAAACCACTGGTTAATCAATTTTAAGAACTCACCAGCTCAAGACTAAAAACTATTTGAGATATATGACAGGAATATTCATTGCCTATGCATCTGCGGGACGCCAACAATCCTCATCAGGAGCTTAGCTGTATCTAAAACACTAAAAACTGCGAAATCTTTTCTATACCTAATTGATGAAGGAAACTTTAAACTATCGATTGAGTCACCATAATTATCAGTCCTCTAAAAAACAACAGCAATAGCAAGCTTGATTTGCGGCAGTAGCATGCAGCAGTATTTGCGACCTTTCAGTATTCCAAAAACTTGACGGCGTTCAAGTGACGCAAGGTTTTGGCAGCAACCATTGAGCGACAGCTACAACACTGGAGACAGAACTGAGAAGAGTTCGAGTTTACACAAACCAAAATAACTATAAATTTAAACTCACCAACTAAAAAATTTCTTTCTTACAAGCTGAAAAAAGCGAACACCTTGTTGGACTCTATCAGCCTGTTTTCAATGTTACATGACCAGTTCAAGTTTCCACATACCATTACACCCAAGTCGTTCTTTGCTATTTGTTGTTTCAATTTTTCCATATATTTGTTAAGTTTCATCCATACCTCTGAAGGTTATATTCGTACAATCGTCTACGGCCAAGGCCATTTGATTTTCTGCTTTCGATCGAATTCAAGTCGTCCTCAACTTCTTCACGCTTTTTGCCAACATAAACTATTTTTAAATTGCAGCAAAGATATAGCTGAACTTAAGTACATCTGTTAACTCGTTTATGAAAATGCAAAAGATTAGTGGTCCCAGCAGAGATGTTTGTGGCACACCACTAGTTACTTCTAGTTTGTCCAATTTGAAGTTTTTTACCCTTGCGTATTATTTCCTTTCCGTTAGTCGAAAAGCACCTCAAGGATACACCCTCTTACTCCAATATTAGTCGCTTTTTCCAAGAGCTCATGATGAGCTACTCTGTCAAATGCTTTTGAAAAGTAAGTGTAAAAAGCAAAGAACCTCCTTATCCCTACTATAATCTATCGCTTCACAAATTTGTTTCGAAAAGGACAACATAGTTGTCAGAACTGTTGTTTTCCTTAAGAAACTGTCTTAGTTTGCGCACCAGTGTTTCGTGAAGTGTCGATAGAGTGCTTTATATATGAATTTTTCCAATTTCTTACCATCTATATTTATTGGTAGTCACTGTTTTCATTAAAGCTTCATCAGATAGAGAAAAGACAAGGTCTTTCGCTTTTCAGTAGGACTTCCATATACAATGGAAAAATTCCCTTTTGACATATAATTTTTAAATTTTTCGCATTCATCAACAGATTGTTGTTTTAGTTTGACACATATGTTCTAAGATAGCTTTTGTTTCCATAAACAGGGAGTCGATTTCATTTTTTTCATTGATCTAACCGTCTCGTAATGATTTTGGTGGAGGCGTTGTCTTCTGTTTTTGTTCTCGCAAGAATGCGATGCGGCATCACAATTGCAAAATACTTTGCCATTTCCGCGTAAGTATCATTTAAAGTGCAGACAGGATTTCATTCAGGGGATTGGTGAATTTAGTGTCTGTCTTGTATTTTGGCAGCGTTAAAAAGATAAAGATAAAACTTAAAAAGATAACGGTTTGATAAAGACCTCAAATCCCACGAGGTTTATGAACTCACTTGTAATGGATGCAAATCTATCTATGTAGGGCAGACATGCCGTCATATTACCACAAGGGTTTTAGAGAACTCCAATATGTACTTACCGATGGGAATACATGCAATTGAGTGCAACGGTAAAACAGCTTTCCAGTGGAAGATATTAGACCAGTGCGACAACCAATCTAAGTTAATGACACTAGAGGCGCTCTTTAAAAGAACACAGAAACCAGTCATCAACACGCACGACGAACACCGCACACGAGAATTGACACTGAAAGCTGAGTTTGGAGATAAAATTCCACCTTGAAAGACAGACACGATATAAAACAAAAATTTCAACATTACAGTTCAACAAAACCAAAGTAAGTTTACGGTAATTAATGTAGGTTTTTTTAAACAAAACGTGTCTAAATGAATCTGCTACTTCAAATCGAAAATGAATATTCACTCAGATGTAAACTTTGGTAGATATGACTGTAGATATGTAAAAATTTGTTTTAAATTTCCTTGAATGAGAGATTTTAAGTTCAAAAACATTCGTAAGAAAGTTTTAAATTGACAATCCGTTTTTAAATCTTGTTAAAAAGATTAATTTTTTTAATCAATTTTTTAATCAAAAAATCTAAGTAAAACACACACGGTGTGGTTGTTAACTGATTTACATTTTCTAATACGAAAGTGGTTTGCATGCATTTAAAGCCAGGTACCTCGAAAAAGAGTGTGGATGAATTTTTTGACGCTCATAAATAAGTTTTTGACCCTCAGGTAGCTCAGCGATTTTACCGTTCTGTTGCAAATAACTTCTCTTTTTTTAAAAAAAAATAGGAGCAATTTGACTCTTTTTTTGCTTTGATTAGAACTTGTTTTATGGATCATTGTTTTACGAAGAAGAGCGAGAGATTTATTCAAAATAGGGATCTTTTTCGGTTGTGCCTCACCGTCCGTTATTCTCACCCAGTTACAGAGCACATGCTATTTCATGGTAAATCTTTGTAAAAATATGGCCCGTGTGTCGGGAGGTTGCAAACAATATGCGCCCACTAGGCTGGGGGGCACAAACGGAATAGATCCCAAATTTTCATGAACATTATACCTAAATTATTTTCCAGATGTATTACTAGTAAATTGCTCATTGAGGCACTATGTATTTATCAAAATAAAAACTTAAAATGACGGTTATTGAATTTATTCAACACAAACTTGAAAAAAACTATTTAGATGTTTGCGAAAAAGCAATTGTTCATCGAATACATTCAGTAGTAGTAGTAGTAGTAGTAAAAGACTCAAATCCTTGTTAGGGAAGAACTTAAAAGCGTACAAAGAATGCTAAAACAACTTTTACAGATCAAAAGTTGATTAAATTAAGACTAAGTTCTGCAAAAAGTGCAACAGCATTTTATAAAAAAAGGACATGAATTTTCCAGGTCAAAGTACTTAATTAGAGTGCGTGAAAACTAGTCAATTGCATACGTAAACTGAAGTTTAGACATATCAAAGTTGATAGTCTTCATTCGCATCAGATGATTTGCGGCACGTTGAGATCGATTCAAAAAGTTTTCGTCTGTCTTAATTTTCCTGTTTTTTTGAAATTGCAAAATGTCCAAAGTTATGATTTCTTGATGTGATAAAAGTTGCATTAAGTTTCGAATCAATAAAACCATTTAGTAATCTCCATAGAAGGAGTAGGTCTGTTTTTATTAACTGAAAAGAGACGGGCAAGATGTTCAAGACTTTCAAACTTTCAAGGTAAGACTTTTGACAATTCAGAACCCATTTGAGACAGCGGTGTTGAAACTTTTCCAACTTTCGCAATGCCGAAATTGAAGGTTACCACGCAGGCGAACTGTACTCCAAAATAAACGACACCATCGATTAATATAAAATTTTTCTTCTAGAGACATAAACTCCGATTGGAGCACTACGCTTCAAAAAATTTAAAACTTTTGTAGCTTTGCAATGCTGAGGTCAACATGCTTATACCAACACAATAAACTTTTCACAGTGATGACCAAATCTACAATTGAATCCACGTGTTTCAAGCGCAACCCATTCACACATAGCTCAGCATTGATGTAGCGATGACTAAAAGACAAAATTTTACACTTGTCCGGATGAAATCCCAGCTCGTTTAAAATTGACCAGGAGAATAAGCTGTCTATATCATTTTGAATTTTGTTGATTGAAGAAACAGAAAACAATTTAAGGTCATCGCAAAAAAGAAAATATTCAGAATGTAGTATTGAGTCTGTAACATTGTTAACAAAAATGATAAAGAGAAGTGGACCCAGCACGCTACCTTGAGGAACTCCTGACGTCACCACTGCTTCACTTGAAAAACATCCCTCAATCTTAACAACTTGCTTTCAACCGGTGAGATATGATTGAAAGAGCATTAGGAGATTGTGATCAAAACCAAATGAATATATTTTATGTAACAGTAACCCGTGCGAAACTGAATCAAAAGCTTTTTTCACATCAAAATTTACAGTCAAGCAATCGTGAGTTGTATCTTTAGCAGCATAAACTTTGTCCAAGTATGAAATGAGTTGAGTAACCGTGCTACGGTGTTTCATGAACCCGTGCTGTTCACGTTTTATTTTGGAACAGACTCGTGAGTAAATGAAGTTGAATATTAAACGCTCAAAAACAATTGACAATTTAGGTAGGATGCTGATAGGTCTGTAGTTTGTCACATCGGATGTTGACCCAGATTCGTGAAGCAGAGTAACGGTTGATGTTTTCCACTGAGAAGGCCACTGCTGAGTTTTAGTAATCTGCAAGAAAAACTCGAAGACCAATGGTGACAATTGTTGAGCACACTCTTTTAGTACAAAAGACGGAATTGCGTCCATGCCCATTGATGAATCGTCGGAAATTCTGCTTAGCAAATTGTACACGTCGTCAATTGTGAAAAAGAAATCTTCCAAGTGGATGCTAACATCCGCTTGGAGTTCTGGTAAAAGGCATGAACCGGCTTTAAAAACCGAACTGAAAAACGTATTAAAAAGCTGAGCTTTCTCAAAGCTGCTAACAGCATTGATGCTGCCGAAAAACATCGAGGAAGGAAACATCGAAATTGATTTCATTGACCGTAGCAATCGATAACAATGCTTCTTATTTTTCAAGATGAGCTGTTCAACCGAGGCGAATCTGTTTAGTTTAAAAGAAGTATCAATGCCTTCTTTCAGTTTTAGCCTCTGAAAGTCTAATTTGGTAGAGAACGCTTTTGATAGTTTTCAAGTAACTGTGTCACGTTTGTTCAATAGATGCATTGTATGAGAAGAAAAGAAAAATGGCACGTCAAGTCGTTTTTTGCGCTTAAATTTCAAAGATTTTGACAGAGCCGAATAAAAGTAATCGTGCCAAGATTGATAATAGTCAAGGTGAAGGGACGGATCAGAAGACAAAAACCAATAAAATGGTGTCAATTCTGTGTTGAAATTGAGTGCATTGAAAGACAATTTAGCATAGACCATTGCAAAAGTACTGCGACTATGTAACGCCATTGGAAAGCAAATAACTTTGTGGTCAGTAAAAGAGGCATCTAAAACCGCATAGGAGAGGGTGTCTACTGTGGACAAAACGAGATCTAAAATGTTGCCGCGACTGTGTGTTGGAATGTTAATGAACTGGATTAGACCACAGTCATTGACGATATCACGAAATTGTCGTTCGACAGTGCATTTAGCAGTTAAGGTTGTCCAATCAATTCCCGGAAAATTGTAGTCACCAAGAAAATAGTAGGAGTAATTTGATAAACCTCTAGAATAAGCAAAAGAAGAAAAAAGATTGATGTATAGGCTAAAACAAATTGCAATTGTTGATATTTCAATCGAGTACCGCGACGACTCTGGAGGTATATAGTCATTAACGAACAATGATACAATTCATTTACAGATAACAGCACAGCAACAACAAAAAGGAAAAGCTTCAGTCGTTTAATCTAAGGCTTCTAATTTGCCGTTAGAACGTGATGCAATCAGAACTCCTCCATGTTCTCCAACTTCCCGATCACTACGTGATATTATTTGATAATAGGAACCCAAAAAATTTCAGAATTATTTATTTCTCCCGAGAGCCAGGTTTCAGTAAGGAAGACAAAATTTGCATCCGAGGTCAAAGCTAATTTCAAAATATTGTGACGTCTCTCAAGGTTTCTGGCTGATTGGCAATTAAGAAGCAAACAATTTAGGCTTTCCAGTCATGAAGCTACCTCCATGACAGGAACAATATCGCCCTTATAGTACAAATTAGGCTTTTTGATTCTGAAATCAGATTTTTTTACCTTCTCTATGAGTCATGTCGTACCGTTTTTGAAAAACTTTCTTTTCGATTTTACGTTTGGACGAGGAAAGAAATTTCTTGAGAGAAACCGGATGTTTGTAGTCCTGCAATTTGAAACTTCGTGCACAATGTCTAGATAAGAATTGGGGACTCTCAAAAGTAATTAATAGTGGTCTACATTTACGACGTTCACCACTCTGTGACATTGATTTGCCCAGCCGTCTAAAAGAGACAACATTACCGTCGTCTTTAAGTCCGATGTGATTTAAAATACCATATATTTCTTCTTTGAAGTCACTGTCAATCCGACCGTTAGTTGAATCTCCACTTTCGGGTACACCAGTAACAATAAGTTTCATGCTATCGTCGCTATCTCGATGAATGTTGACATTGATCTGGCAGTCTTTAATTTGGTGTCGGCACCAATATTTCTGTTCTGGCAGTCTTACTAAATTTTGAAATTCAACTGTGATGGCAATGGGCTATTTTTAATAGTTCTTTGGTACTTTTGATTCACCAATTATAACCTATTCTTTTCTTACGTAAGTAATCTTATCTTTTAGATTAATGTAATAAAGTTCACTAGACAATTTTGAGGCTCCTTTTTATGTTTATTGGAGATCATTGTTTGTTTCTGATGTCCAGTTTCTTGATCACATGGGTTGTTGCAGACGATAGGCAGAGGGCAGCGATGGAAAATATTTTGTACTATTTGTTAGATTTGGTTCATAATGTCAATTGTCTAAGTTTGTTACTGTTTGACAAAGAAAATCAACAATACTATTCCAATATTGGTTAAATACTTCCTAGTTTTTTGCTCACGCAATTTTAACAGGCAAATGTTGATGTTATCAAAAGAAATTTATTCATTGGAAGGCATCTTTTTACTGTTTTACAGTTGGCAAAATCAGGTGGGCGTTTCGGCTATCTCCGAAACATTCAATTCAAACAAGTTTTCATAGAGTTTTTTCAAATCAACACTAAAGGTAATTTTGTTGCTGTTTTTTTAGAAAACTCTTGTAATATGACATTTTGAAAAGTGGGATAAGAGCGTGATAACTCAATTTCGTTAAGTAAGCTGCTGAACTCATAGTGACTATTGGTAAAATGTAAAAATTGCTAGGTTTAAAATACAGCATAAGAATATATTGTTGTTGTTGTTCATGTTTTGGATTCCCAGTTGGCCTGGAGGGGCCTGTGCCCCCGCTGTTTGTTCAGAAATTTGTCCATTTGTTTCTGCAACTCCCACATTTGCAGCATAGCTGCCACGTGCAGACGTTGTTTTTGGAAAAGAGATTTTCCACGCGCTACCACATAAGATTGATGATTCTGTTTTTTAGTCCAACTTCGCAATTATAGTCGACTTTCTCACGTATTATGTTCACTACTCTAGCAGTTCTATAGACAAATTCAGTCCTTCTTCGCTCAGTTTGTGTTTTATTTAATTGCAGCGTTACTTGCCCTCTGCGTTCCATGATTGAATGGGTAGGTTGCTTTTTTGCTCCTCAATGTCCTGGTAAAGATTGGAAGGGAGCAGAAGATCATTCAATTGAAAGAAGAGGGGTAGAGGTAGGACATTCAGTAGTCTCAACTGAGGTTTGTAGTCACCACGGTGGGGTCCGCGCACCCATTTCAGCACCCGTCTTTCAAAATTTTCGAGCTTCCGTTGATCTGTTCTAGATTGGTATGCGCAATTCAGCACGTAGAGCAAAACGGGTAGTATGACTGATTTGTATAGTCCTAGGTTCACTGAGAATTTGACATTGAAGGCAACGTTACTCCTCAAGCAGTAGAATACTTTATTTGCTTTCTCGATTCGATGTTCGTACTCCAGTTTAGCGTGTCCGCATTGTAGACGCCCATGTTTTTCATTTTCCCAGGCACCCCTAGCGATTGTCCGTTTAATGATAGACATGTGCGTGATCCTTGAAATTTGAGTAAGTGGCATTTGTTGACTACTAGCTTCATTTTATTTGATTTGACCCATTTCTCAATTCTCTTTATATCAGTTTGGATTTCTTAAATTGATTTACCGATGGCTAAGATTTATAGGTCGACCGCAAAAATGAAAGGTTGGCTGAAAGTTTCGGGAAGATCGTTTATAAAGATGCAAAAGATTAGAGGCCCCAGTAGGGAGCCTTGTGGTGCCCCCTCCCATAGGTTAAGTGCGCAAGCAACACAGAACCGCCGGTCATTAGTCTCCAGACCTTCGAGGTTGGCATAGATCAAGAAGGATGACTCCCGCAAGGGGGCGTTGGAGGAGCCGCAATTTGGGGCCTCTCCATACGGTTTAGAGGTACTTCGGGCAATAGGGCCTCTAGTCCTTTTTTCACCAATGGGGCAGTTCTTGGTGTACGACTATCTGTGTTTGGTCGAGCAGTGGTTCTGAACAATTTTGATGAGCGAATATGTCCTAGGACATAGCGGGAACTGAAATTCCGCCTCATCTTCTTGTTGTCTCAATGTGTTCCGTCTCAGCTCAGTGCTCTGTGGTTCTGCTGTTAATTCCTCAGTGACATTATCACTTTCAACTATTGTACACTGAGGGTGCGCCTTTTCCATGTGGTCAACCATCTGATTTGCTTGTATGTCATTTTGCAGCCCGTAGCTGGACATACCATTGGCGCATTTGTGGGTTTATTTGCTTGGAAAGGAGTCATATCTAATCCTTCGCTACTTTCAGAGCGGTCGTTTCTCAGATGTCTACGCATCTCTTTTAATGTTGCAAAGTGCCTTGCACAGTTTCCAATCTCGCATGCAACAATTTGTTCTCTCGCGCCCACTGATTTTACTTGAGTATTAACGTTCAACGAATACTCTACTTTTGATGGATTTCTTATCCGTTCTTCAATATCTCTTACACACAGTCTCTCTAGATCATGTTTGAGTGCACGCATCCAATCTTTGGAATACGTCTTCTTCCTCCTTCGCTTTATGCACTCTTCATTTTGCGGCTTCTTGAGACTCAGCCAAAGCTTCGCTCTTCTTGATGCGAGTTCTATCTTGATGTCTCTCAGAGGGACTCTCAGTGCAAGGACTTCAGATGTGTGAGTTTTCTTACTGCATGTCTTAAGGACCATGCGACGGGCTTTGTTGAGAACAGCGCCCATTTTGTCGATGTCCTTCTCTCGCGATATGGCTGTTTCCAGCCCATACAGCAGTACTGGCTTAACACACATTTCATATAGCCGACATTTACTTCTCATTGTGAGAGTAGAGCTGACTAGCGCAGGTTTCAATTTTACGAAAGCTATTCTAGCTTTAGTGCAGTTACTCTTCACAGCGGCCTCAATATCAGATTGGCCATTTAGTATCGAACCCAGATACTTAAACTCAGTGATTTCTTTCAGTCTTTTGCCCTAGAGAGTGACATTACATGCTTCTCCCATGTTTAAAGTCATTACTTCTGTCTTTGGAAATGAAATTTCCATGCCGGCTTTCTCCACCTCCAGGCTGAGTTTATTCAATTTGCTCTGCGCTTGCTGCTCACTCTTTGCCAGTATCACGAAGTCATCCGCATACGCAAGATGATCATTTTGGGCTAGACTCCTTTTGCAGACATTATCAAATATTAAACTGAATTTTTGTGGACAGATGACACATCTTTGTCTGACCCCTCTTCCTAATTTGAATTTGATCTTTGAGTCTAGTTCCCGTGAGCATTTTCATGTATTTGCCATATTAGGCTTCTGAGGGGGTTTTCAACTTCGAAAGCTTTCAGAGATGTTATCATGGTTTCTCTATCAACCGAGTCAAAAGCTTTGACAAGGTCGATGAAGATCATCACTAACTCTTCTCTAGATTCTCTAGAGTCTTGAATGTTCTCTCTCAATCCCCAGATTGCTTGCCGAGTGCTTCGTCCCTTTCTAAAGCCAAACTAAAACTTGTCCAGTTTGTGATCTGTTCTTGATTCAACTCTGCTTCTGATAATTTTGCATAGAAACTTTCCTTCGCCTTCAAGCATAAATAAGGACCGATAGTTGTTCGGGTCTGTCTTCAGCCTTTTCTTGAACAAGTTAACAACTTTCGTGTCCTTATATTCCTGGGGTACTTTCGTTCTTTCTGTCCAGATGCTATGAAACACTTTTGTGAGAAGAGGACTCAAGCGCTTTCAGCATTTCTGGAACAATGCCACTCTTTCCAGGTGCTTTCCCAGATTTTAGGGTTCTTAAGGTTGTTCCAGCCTCAGCCTCATTGGGCTCTTTACAGAAGTCTTCAGAACTATACGGTTCCTTCGAGAGGTCTTCTAGCACCGTGGCATTTTGAGTCTGTCGTTGCTTGAACAGCTTCTGATAATGTTCTCGAAAGTGACTTTTGCTGGGGCCGCTCAAACCAGGTTATCCTGCAGGTTCATAACGTCTCTTTCAAGATTTTAAAGGCCATTCTAGTTTCATTATCATCAAGCTGTTTTTCAAACCTTTTAAGGTTTGTCTCGACTGCTCTTTCTTTGCATTCAGAGGTGATTGTTTTCACTTCTCTGTTCAATTTATCTCGTTCGATCTTTCTGCTCTCTGATCTTTCAGAAAAGTACAACTTATGCGCTGCCTTTTTCATTCGAAGTGTTTCCACTTCGCTCGGCGTTAGCTGAGCAGCCCAGCAGTCAGTTTTTATCAACAGAGTCCTCTCTGCGAGCTCATATTTGTTGATAGTAGTAGTGGTAGTAGTAGTAGTAGTAGTAGTTAACACATCAGTTACAGTGTTAACTTTTCTAAGATTCAAGATCTTAGTTCTGAGGGCATGTTTCATCTTTTCAAGCTCAGAAGCTGATCGAAGGATTGAGTAGCTTTAGCTACGCACATCATTCAGCAGCTTTTGCGCTTTCGCAGGTTTCCTTGGATTCATTTTTGGCCACTTTTCAAAGCATACTATCAGCATTGCATGATCGGAATCCAGACTATCCTCTCAAGAGCTTCTCACGTCTCTTACTCTGAGATGTTTTGCTGCCGACAACTTTGTCAATGCATAATCTTTCAGAGACAGCTCCTTGGTTCTCGGATGTCTCCATGTGCACTTCCGCACATCAGACTTCAAGAGGAAACTATTTCCAACTCTCAACTTTTGTTCAGTGACAAATTCAGCAAGGAGCAAACCATTCCGGCTACTCTCATCACTTGCTGCTGCCCTCCCGATCTGTCTTGGCAGATGGTCATTCAGATCTAGGCCAATCGCTGCATTAAGGTCTCCCAAAATGAGCGTCTTTTCATAATAGGTCTGGTCTGCACTCCGAGTGCATTCCGCCAATTCCTTTAAGTATGCTGCATACTCACTTTCATCAGCATTTTCAGTCGGGGCATAGGTAACAACCAATTTCAATCTTGCACCCGCTTTTTCAATTAATGCTTTCGCATTTCTTTCCAAAACTGGTATGAACTTAATCATCTTCACCAGTTTTGTGTCGTAGATCACACCGACACCAGCTGATGTTCTTTTTGCATCATATGTTACACCACTGTTGTTCAGTGTGTAGTCACCATATGTGCTTTCATCACAACCTCGAAGGTGTGTTTCATTTAGCGCGAACAGTCTAATTCGTCGCTTTTTCATATTTTCAGTGAGCACGGAGATGACTCTCTCATTGCAAAGTGACTTGCAATTCCACTGACCTATCTTCATAATGTCGGGTGGTGAAGGCCCTACTATCATCTTCCGATAGTCACCATGGCCGTGAGAACTGGTTAAGGTTTTCGAGTCGCTCCCTTTCGCAGTCTGATCTTTCTTTGATCCATTTTTGGCTTTCGTGTCTCGCGAAGGTGGCTTGCTAGACCAATCCAGTTCAACCCTCCCTCTTTATCCGGGCTTGGGACCGGCTATTGGCTTTTAGAGGGGTGACCTCTCGCACTGTTACCCCCTCTATTGATTAGATTTCTTAAATTGATTTACCGATGGCTAGGATTTTTAGGTCGTCCGCAAAAATGAAAGGTTGGCTGAAAGTTTGAACATCGGGAAGATCGTTTATAAAGATGCAAAGGAGTAGAGGCCCCAGTAGGGAGCCTTGTGGTACTCCGCTGGTCACTTGTAATTCTTTCGATATGTGATCTTCAACTCGTACGTATTGTTTTCGCTTATTTAGTTAGTCGTATAGATGTCACATAGTTTGGAGGTGAGCAGTTCGTGGGGCACGGTGTCAAATGCTTTTAAAAAGTAAGTAAAATGCAAGGACTTGAGCAGATGGATCATTGTCCATAGCGACATATATTTGAAGAATAGCAGGAGATTGCTCATCACTGATCTTTTGCTGACGAAACCGTGTTGATTCTTCGACAGGTTTGCTGGAGATTGGTTTTGGGTTTGCTAGGGATTTTCGTGGCGAAGAAGGTGTCCTTTGTAGGTTTCTAATTCTCGCAGAAGACTGGGTGGGGCTGCTTTGTATGGGCCATATTGTCAAATATCGCAAAGTTCGCTCATTGTTTTGTCTTCATTTTGTCGAAAATTTAGCATCTCCTTCAGTGCCGCCATCAGAGCTTGCATCAGTTCGTCGGCAGATTGCGTTCTCTGGTTTTCGTCGACACGTACCAAGACCATTGCGTTTTAGTCGTGGCGTTATTTTTTATTCGAGTTATTTTTGACACAGTTTGTAACTTCTGCATTCTTTCATTTAGTAATTATCAACTTTACATTTTTATATTTTGTTTTTCAACTGCCTGTCAGCGATTTTAGTTGCTATTTTAATTGATCTTCAAGTTTCGACTGCATGGTTATTTCAACAGAATCTTCCTTTGTCTATGCATTCAATGCAGATGTAAAGCAAAATTTGCATAATTTGCTAAGGACGTCAACATTTGATTTTTTCAAGCTCCCTGAATTGTTGAGTTATATACCAGAGTTCGCGCAAAAGATTCACACAGGCGTTCACACAGGAGTAATCGAGGGCTAGGTTGCTACTGTGAACGTTGTCGTTCCCAATGTGTTTGTCGGTGTTGTACACTGTGGCCTATGATCTTTTTTCCCAGTTGGACTTGGCGTATTGTTTAAAAAAATCGTTAGTGCTGGTGGGTTTTTGTTTGCTGGAAAATCACCTCTATCTGGTGTTCTGATGGCGTATACTTATTGGTGACAAATTAATTCAGCGAGTTTACTATACTTATGTTTTGGCTGCTTGCACTCCCTGAAAAAATGACAGGGGATGGTTGAAGGTTGTCAACAGCGAATAAGACTATTCGATCGCAGGGACGGGAAGGTTGGTGAGTTCTGATAGGTGACGTATTTGGGCACCTGGGAGTGATAAAACGATAAATATAGGGCAATTGAGATTTATTATCTGTGATTCCTCTGCCGAAGAAGTTTAATTTTTACTACGACTACTACTAGTCGGTTGACAGCAAGTTGACTCCTGTATAAACAGTAGTCAACTTTACCGAAGGACATCTTGTATAGAATAATTACTTAATAACGGGGGTTCGAGGAAAAATATCGCAAACAAAACATTGAAAGAAAGGTGATTGAGTTTCGACAATTGAAAATATGTTAAAAAGTTCAGAGAATTTCAACTTTAAAATTATTAACTTCAAAATGTTTTTCATAGCGTTATGTGAATCAAAGTTAGAAATTTATGGCTACCAGTTTTTTGTCCCGTAGACAGTCAATATTTGGAACGCTTTTGTCTCAGCCATCGTCAGACTCTGGCGAGCATAGAGAAATATATGTTTCTAAAGATGAAAAAGGATATGGATTTCAAGTATCTGGCGAGTACCCCGCCCATGTAGTGAAAGTTAGACAAGGCTCTAACGCTCACAAGAATGGACTCGAAGCGAACGATATCGTGCTCAAAATTGACGCTGAAAATGTAACAGGCATGTCTCATGATGGCATCGTGGCGTTGATTCGACAAAGGGAGTCCTTCACAATGGTGGTTCAAAAGCGGAACCCGAATTCCTACAAACATCAGAGAGTACCATCACAACCAATAGCATTTTCGCAAAGCGACGATATTGCAAGAATTGGAGGATATGATATTTCCTGCAATATGATTAACTCAGAATATAAAAGGTTATTGGAGTTCAAAGAACAAGTGAACGATCCTAATATTCCCGACACCGAAAAGGCCAAATTAAAAGGTCTTATAAACACATCGCAACAAATCATAATGAGCCTTCAAAGAAAAATACCCGAAAATTATCTGAAGAGGATAAGCATAGACCTGAGTGTTGTTCATGATTCACCAGATTGTGCAGCGATTGAGAACGATAACGGTATTAAGAACTCGGGCTTAAAAATGCCCGACTCTGAAAATGAAAAAGATGCCGAACAATTTAACACCCCCAGGAAAGCAGGGGTCGTACAGAGACGCTCAAGTGTCAACGACCGCATTGCTAGAACGCATTCAATAGCGCAAGATGTTCTGGCAAATTTTAGGTCCTTAAGAAAACAAAAATTAGGAGCTGGATATGGATCTCTTCAGAGCCTACATCGCGATCCATTTACTGATAACGGGCGCAGCTTATTGCGCAAAAATACAATCAGTGATTCAAATTTGAATCAACAAGATCAACCAGATCCTTCTACCGCATCAACAGCAAAGCCTTTAACAATCGAAACCAGTCCAGGCCCTCCAGCATCGCCGTTAATCAAGAGTCGCAACAATCTCAAACATCAGACAGATTTAGTGCCCTTAATTTCTTTCATTTCAAATCCTCAAGCTGTAACTTTCTTTCAATGCTGGGTTATTGATCAAATTTGCAGTGTTTCTAACATGGACTCGGAAATTCTCCTAGAAACCGCGAAAGAAATTTTTTATTTAACTTTTCTAATCGGACTAGAGAATCGAAAGGAAGACGAAATGAATAAGCATCTTTCGACTCTTCTAAAGGTTTTCTGTGTCGAAACATCACCTCTTCACATCAAAGCTTTCAGCGAAAGTTCACCGGGTGAAAGGAGCAGTCCTGAAAGAATATTGGAACAGTTCTTTACTCCCACGTGCCAAAGAAGTTTAAGTGGCCATTGCGATGACATTTTTACCCATTATCCACCACTTAAACAACAAGTAAACTCAAAGTTAAAAACTGAAATTGAACTAGAACTCAATAAGCTTATCGCTTCAATTGAGACGTCCAGAAGCGTCATTCTAACTGATGATCTCAAACAACTTTTGGGTGATTGCCTCGTAACGCTTTTGAAGATAAACAAGAAGCAATATCACAAAACAGCCTTTCAGAAAAGAACAAAAGCGTCGTACACAAATCTGTTTGGCAAGAAAGGTCATAGTTTCAATTCGAACAAGAGTGTGAAGGAAACCAGAAGTGGTCATATGTTCCAAAGTATGACGTCATCTCCACATGGGTTTGTTGAAGGAAAGTGCGCGGCCTGCTCCAAATTAATTTCAGGTTAGTCAGTCATATGCAAAAGTTTTTACAGCATTTTCATTGACTCTTTGTGCTAAATTAGGTTATATATATGTCGTCTTTACATTGCCATCAAGTTAGACTATAGTTGAACTACGTTTTCAATAAACAGGCCAAAATGACTCCCACCATATAGTGATTGTTTTAATATATAAAATTTTAAGATAACATTTTTTGAAGAGATAGAAGCTATTAATTAGTTTCTGCGGCTGTCTGGCTTGCATCGTTGGTTGAACCTTTTTTTAGCTAATCAATTACTTGGACGTAGGTAGGACACAGGTAGAGTTGAACGGGCGTATAGCAGAAAGCCATCTGATGAGCATTAAAGACAAATATTTCCCGCGCTCTGATTGGTTATTTTTAAGTCACTACCTGAAGTGAAATTGTTTCTTAAAATCCTTTTAAAATGGAGTAACGAGGGTTAATTCGTCGCCACGCCTCTCATTCGTCAGCGAATGAGGATGCGGTCACAGAGAGAACGAGTGGGGAGCTATACGAACGCACACCATAAATAATCATGCGACGACAACTGAATAATTCTTATTAATAGCCGCCCTCATCTCAGCCGGTTATTATAGCGGGCCTATTTCATACAATTCAAAGTTTTATTATTCAAAGAATTTGAACTGTATTGGGGCGCTGTCTATTAATTTTTTGAAGATGTGTTTAGACAGTTTCATGATTTTTGATGTCAAATTTAACTGACGGTTTTGGTCGCGCCGAAACATGAAGTCGAGCGAAGAAGTGAATAGTTTCTGGTGTGAATTGTTTAGTCCAATTGTAGAGTGAGAAAACAATGTTTGAACAAAAGTTAGCTTCGGGATTTTGTTCACATGCGGCAATTTGACTTTGATTGTTTTCTGTTTGTTTTCGATTTTTTTCCGTTTTTTTCCAATCCATTCATAGGTCTCGTTTGTTGCTTAGTAAATAAAATTTCGTTGGACTGTAGGTCTGGACTTGTCCTGCTGTTTTTTTACTTCGTCGAATAAAAATTTGTTTCGCTTTACCTTAGTTCACAGCTTGTTCAAATTTGTCCGTAAAATCTCACTTCTCTAGGCTAGTTTTACTCTTCTCTCATTGTACTCTACTCAAAGTGCTTTTAAATAGCAGTTACTTGGCAGAGCAATCTAAAATGAACAGAGTTAGTACCGAATAACGGAATCAAAAATATAAATTGGATGAAACCCATAAAACCCAATTTTAGATGCCCGCTACTTGAACTGTTTTCATTAGTCTTAGTTACGTCTCTAATGCTTTGATACGCCTTTGTATCCTCTTATTATGAAATAGGAGTATGTGTGGCAACAAAATCAAATAAAAAATTTAGCTCTTTAACACAAATGTTTTTTCTGCAACAAACAATTATTTTCATTTTTTTAGTAATTTCAATCCATTTCGGGATTATGGCAATCAGTGGCGGCTATTTTAGGGCAATCTGCCTGGTGTTTTTTTATTTTCTTTAATTTTCACTTTTTAAGATTTTAAGATTTGAAGAAATAGTCCGATCAAATATAAGCGTTCGGCTCTTGTCCTCATTTTTTCATTGGGCGCTGCCATCGATCGGTTTTAATTCTTAGAGCCGTTAAAAGGAAAATATAATTTTGTGAGCTAGAATGCTTAATGGAAAATTTAAGGAATTCAAAAAGTTAAAGTAAGAAAATGAGATTTTCTATTTGTTGTACATCAACAACAATGGTTTACATTGGTTTACATGTTTGAAGCTTGAAACTCAATAATGAAGATCACTAGGGCAACGTGTGTACAAATGTGTACGTCTGCATTTATTACAATCCAAGAATTGGATTGTATTGGTGCTATGTCTTTTTCGAAAATTTTAGTAAGATGTTTCCACACCTTTTTGTTCATGACTTTGAGCTTTCGAAATGGGATAAACAGGTAACCTCAGCGGGCATCAATAGAGAATTTTATTAGAGACTGTTAGATTTTAAAAATTTTTCACCACCGATATTTTCTGGCACAATGGGACCAGGAATTTCCTCTAGGTTTTGATTATAACTAATTGCATAGTTGCTTGAGGTAATGGATTGTTTATCAATATTTTAATAACATGAGTTTTAGCAATTCTTTTGATAAAATTTAAATTTTCAATATTTCTGAAAATTATTATGTTCCAAGTTTGTTCATCTTTATGAGCCAGTGAAACTATTTTAGGATTGAACTAGAGTTACTGAATAGTCTCCGGGGAAACTGAAATAGTTCCGAAGATGTTACTATCACGAATTTTAGTAAGATTTTGTTAAAATTTGCAATTGTTTTTTAAATTTAAAAAAATTTTCTGAGTTTAACTATCTTTACTGGACAACGATTTTCTTTAGTTTCAGTAATTGCACGTTGGTTACAAGGAAGAACTCCAGAGACAAAAAAATGTTTTGAACTTATCGTTTCCGCATAATTTGGAAACTTTCTTTAAATTTTGCACTTGTCAGTTTTTTGAAGTATTTGTCAGGTACATTATTTCTATGTTTTCATTCAATTCTTTGGATTGTGTATGAGGACTGGTCCTGCTATGTTTCTTTTTATTGCTATGTTTCTTATCACCTTTAAATATTTCGTACTATTAATTGCTCTCGATCGAAGTTGAAAGCAATCAGTTATTGTTTTCACGCATGTCCTTTTAATCCAACAATTAAGATGGTCAGTTTTGATGTGCATACAGTGACATGAATGTCGCTTGAATTCTCTCACAATATGTCAGTTGAATTCAATTTTTTCGACATCTAAATTACCAGTCACAGTTTTAAGCTGCTGAACCCAAGAGGCGGCAATTTATTACTCTAAGTTATCTCTGAAAGTGCACCAAAAATGCTTTCATCTTGCCACTCAACCTTCCTAGTGACGTTTATAAGATCTTAAAATTTATCTGCTAGGCGACTTTTGGCTTCAGAGATGTAAAAGACTCTGCGCTTCCCTGCTCATTGGGGGAAAAACGTCAAATAAAGAAACTTTTTTGGTTGTGTCCGCTTATTGAGTAAAAACTTCTTTCAAACAAAAAACTGTTCTCCAGTTGGATAAAAGGTTATGATGTTGCTTTTCATGTGGTGCCCGTGATCGGGCATCTCTTGCAATCAACTTCATTGCCGGGCCACGTATTGTAGCAATGTTTGAGCCAATAGGATCAAAGGAACAGAAATTTCTAAGAGGTGGAAACTTCTGTTATCGGCTATCATGGTGGTTCTTTCGAGCATTTTGTGAACTGTCTCAGAGAATCTCCAAACATCTCAAAAGACAGGAATCAAAATAATTCTAAAATTGCTATATTTTTCTGCATTTTGCTCGTGTTTTTCTGTCCTTGAGTAGGCAAATATAAGTCACGAAGTCTGGAATTATCGTCGGGTAACAAGTTTCTTTTGCTTGCATTTTAAAGATTAGCCGCAGAGCATGCTGGCATTCTTTTTTCTATGCCATCATGACGTCGAATCATATATTCAATCTATATGATCCTTAAACATCTCATCTTATAGAATGTATCAAGTGGGACTTGCAGATAACTTTCCAGAATTTAGAGTTGGTCCTGTTTGTTACATTACTTGTTTTGTAATTATTGTGCTTACGTTTGTAATTATTGTAGGTTTGTATTAAATTATTTCTATCAATCCGCACCGTTTTAATAGAAATGTTTTTTCTTGAGAGCTTTTTTTTTCATTGTGTAGCTTTCGATATTCTGTTTGAAGAAAATTTAAGGACATATCAGTGATATCAACTAACTCGTTGAACAGCATTTAAGCAAGTTTGCAGCTGATGCTGCGCAGAAAATGTGAGAACTTTTTGCTAGCTCCACTTGTTTGCTCAATTTTTGACGTTCTTATAGACAGCATTCAAGTCTAACGTAACGTATGTTGTGTGAAATTGAAACTCTTTGACTAGAATTCCACTGCAAATAGACGTTTCCAGAATTTTGTTGAAAAAGATTTGGCACCAGTTTTGGCTATTATTTGGGATCAAATTTCAAAGCACATTCTGATTTTGGTTCTTATTTTGATGGTTTCTAATAGCTGGTTGCTTATTGAGAAGTTGTATATTGAAAGGAGTTTTTTTGGCACCTTGAAATTGAAAACAAATTATAAGGTTGTTTTTTGATTTTTTTTAGTGATTTGAGTGATTGTGAGCACAGTTATATACTAAGTTGGCTATTATTAAGCTCCTAGTTTTAAAAGTATTAACCTCCTAATATTAAGCTCCTAAACTAAAACTGAGTTTAGGTTTTATTCGGTCTTCAAAATGTCCCGACTTATTTTCATTAGTTCATTTAAAAACCAAAGTTGGGCTGGAAAGTGTTCACCCTGGAGCACTTGGAGTATGCAAAAATCAGTTGCTTTCGGGCGGAAATGCCTTATCTGAAAGAGAAAAAAATTCTCCGAAACTTTTAGATCACGTGCTGTTTTCTCTACTGTTTTATGTTTCTCTCTTCACTGTCTGGATTTTCAAAAGTGATACCATGAAATTTAAATCAAGCGTGGTGATTCATAGCTGCAATTGCGTTAAATGGTTGATAAGATTCTAGTGTTTTTATATGACGCCATATAACAGTTGGTTTTATAGATGTGGCCGATCAATAGATTTTTAGTGTTTCGTCTGAGTACCACTAATTACAAGTCCTATATGATTTGTAATGAGGCGAAACGTCATCTTCTTAAAGGTTCCATTTTCAAGTCAACGTTTTTAGTTATTTTGACTTAATTACGAAAAGGTTTTTTAGTGTTTCAAAGTTTTAAATTTTGCCTGGATCTGTTATTCTCAGTTTAGTGGTGCTTTGTCATATTGCTGTTAGCTGCCTTAATTTTTTTAATGACTAGAATTTGAGTTAATTCAGGTGTATTTCGTAGATCTCTGGTTTCTGACACCTTTGTTTTGAAAATAAAACTTAATACTTCTAGAAAAAAAAGTAGACAGTTTTTGAGCTTCGTGGCTGGTGTTTTTTGATGGCCAAATATCTTTCACTTTTCAAGTGCTTTTTATCAATCCTTCATTAATTTATATCTTTGTCGTTGTCCTTGTATAGCTAAGTGTTCTAACAACTCTAATTTGTATCTGCGAATTTTTGAGATATACTTGTCGTATCGTTCACTTTTTGCAAATTAACCTAATTAATAGATACTTTTTATTGCATATTATTTGTTCTTTTAAGCGATTTTAAGTGCGATTTTTGAAAAGGTTTGACGCCATTTATTTTGTGCTTTTTTCCCCTATGTTCGAAGAGATATTCTGCCGTTATAATGTAAACTTTTTCGCTTGTGCGTTTCTAGGGCGTTTAGTTAGATAGTTTTCAGAGGTATCCCAATGAAACCGCGCAAGCTGTAAAATAGGAAGTGCCGGCGTAAGATCTTTTCCTTTATCTAATGTTTTTAATTTTCTTTGTTGTATTAAAAATTAGAACACCAATTGTAATCAAATCAGCCAGTAAACTTGGTCTGTAGTTTCTTCATGTTGCTGCATTATAGTTAGAGATTTTTCAGCGATATTTTTGTTTTCGTCTGAAAGTTTTTTTTTCGTTAATCCTACATTTGCTCCTTCAAGATTTTGCGTGAACTGAGTTCCACTTAAACCGGTTTTTTCTTTGTAATTCGTACGAATCTAAGAAGGCGCTGCTCGGCTATCAAGTGGCAAGTAATTGGACAAATTCTTGCTGTTGTGAGGTCTGTAATTTGTTAAACTCTAGTTTTTCGTTAAACTCTAGTAGAAGAATGCGCCGTGCTTTCATCAAGAAGATCGTTTTTGTTTTAGATCGTTTTTTGTCAAAGAACTTTTTAAACAAATAAGGTCCGAATCTCCGCTACAATACATAATTCCGCAAAGTCTAGCAGTCATTAAAAAACAAACGAGATGGAGTTTAAGAGGCCTATTTCCCCCACCAATTTCGAAAACTACAAAAAACAAAAAGTCATTAGCTAACTTGTTGAAGAAAACATAATTGGCTAAAACAACTGAATTTATTACCCGAAAACTTTCAAAACTTTAGTTTTCAGCAAGTGAAAGCACATCTATCAAAAATAAGTGAGCTTTACATTAAAGATAATAGGGATGTTTTTACCCTCTATTACTAACTTTTAATACGCTTCAGCAAGATGACATCAATTTATTTGGGTTATTAATTTTTTGCGTATATGGGCACAGACTTGAAGAGCAATTATGCTCATTTTGTGTCCTAATTGGATTGTAATTGGATGTGATGATTTGAAATGTTGTCCAATACTATCCAATTAAATTAACTATTCTATTCTATTCTTACTGACTTCTGCCGTTTTTTTAAAAAAAAATTTAATGAAATTATATTAAATTTAACGTGTTTGTTTCATTATTTTATTGAATTCTGCGCTCGATTGGAATAGCTAGGACAAATAGTACGAAAGCAAGATGCTCAATTTACCCGAAAAGTAACGCTGTATTTGTGAACTGCAATCACATGTCTACAAATAGGCCGTTCGGAGAAAACTTTTCTGAACACGTGACGATGTCAAAATTTTGCTCCTGCTTCTGCTTACGTATATTGTCTTGTTTTTTATTGAGATAAAGCATGAAAACATTAGTTGTTTTTGAAATTTCCGGGAAAGTGCACAGTACAAATTACAGTTAATGTCTCAATTTTTTATCAGTGCAAACGGTTATGAAATTGTTATATTTCTCAAAGTCTGACTAAAACTGATTTTTACGGGTATCACAGCGATACCCCTCTGATAAATGTTTCCAATAAATTTGGTGCAAATTTAGAATACGTTTTTAAAAGCAAATTTTCTCTTTCCCCTCTTTTTAAACTTCAGATATATAACAGTTAACGCTTTGGCAGTAGAGTGTAAATACAAAATTACAAAATTATAACTCATTTTTGAAGAATTCAATCCATTACAATATGTTAAATAAAACGAATGTGGTGCACTTCTTGATTGTCATAAGTACTAGTGACATTGGCTTAGAGGTAAAATCGAATGTTTTTACTTCTTTCGATCGCGTGAATCAAGTTTTCTCTAACAAAGGTTAAAATGTACAAACCGCTACATCAAAAGTGGAGAAAATTTGATGCAAAATTTTAAGTGTAGCGTGAAGTACAAAGGTAATTTAATTAGCATGAAATCAAGAAATTGCCGTACCAAATAATTGAATTCGCTACGCAACTGGAGAATTATTGAAGCAATCAAGGTTCTTGGTAGAAAGTAACGTATTGGTCCCTCTAAAATTCCATCAGTTGGGTTACCAGTTCAGTAATTGTACCTCTTGACTTTTTCATATCAACTCTTGACTTATGTCTATTGAAACTATCCTGAAGACCCGAAGCACTCCCGCCCCATTTCAATTGTTCCCTGGCTGTCCAAAATTTTCGAAACCTGTAAAACAAATAGGTCGTTATCTTCATGGTAACAGGTTGTTGTGCTCAGTAAAGTTGAATATGGATTCAGGAACCGGCTTACCGTTATACTTCACAGAGTTAATAAAAAATAATGAAACTTATAAAAAAAGATGTATGTCGCAGCTGCTTCTATTGACCTTTCAAAAGCATTTTCATTCACTGCTAAATAATGGAGCATAAGTTAGCAGATCCAGGTTGAGGAAGATTCAATCTAATCAATGTTTCTTTCGCAACCAAAGGACTTTGTTGTCCTCCAAGAGTCTATATCGGGTGAACAGTAGGCAAAGAAAAAATTCCTGGACAGCTTCTGCTCAATTTCTTATCAGGGAAATGGCTTCAACCCTTAATGAGGAAACAAAGGGCATTCGGGTGTTAAAGCGTTAATCTCAACTTTTGATACTTCTGTTTGCAGAAGCAAAGAAAATTGGGAAAATAATGAAAACAGCCTAAGTAAGTACTTTAATAACAACAACTAACCGTCAATAAATCGAAAATAAAACTTATGATATTGATTCTTGCAAACGAAAAACACGTGACCAACAGAATGTTTTGAATATGATCACATTAACTTAAAAACAGTGGTTAGATTTTTAAGTGGCCACCTAGACAGCTTGAGACCTATCTAATGTTTTCAAGAGAAATCGAACACGTTCGAAAAATGGACTTGGGAATCAATACAATGAATGCTATATGGAATTGAATTCCACAAACGCATCTTTTGCTGAAAGCTCTAGTGGCGAGTCACTAGCAATGAGCAGTTATCATAAATCAAGAAATTGAAGAAACTTCATATCTTAAGGAAAACAAGAAAATTAGGCGTTGAGGGCCACATTTTTCATTCAGAAATAAAACTGTTCTGAGGACGTCGCCTTGGAAGAATGTGCTCCGCGTTTTCACCGCCAGTTGGATGCCCATCAGTTACTTGGAAATAAAGAATCATTTAAAACAAAACAATTATTATCGAATGAGACGTTTTTGCAAAAAGCGGAAAACTTGTTCACGAAGCTGGCAATCAGAGATTGGTATAATATAACGGTCGAAATTTAAAAAAAATAGAGGGCCAATTTCTCTTCAAAACTCAAGATTGGTATTTTCATTCAAAATATAAATCAAATTCTTGTTTATGGAAAGCAATTTGTACTTAATGGCGGTATTAATTTTTCGTAATGATCTCTCTAAGTTGATTCAGTGGTTTTTCTGCTACTCAAACTGCGAATTAAATGCGATTGATTATCGTTGACTATATTTTATGTGTTGCCTGCCTTTGTATTGAAATGAGAAAGTTGGTGAGAAGCCCGGTTCTTAAAGTTGAGCCGCCCACTTTGCTATGATCTGCTCAAATTTTCCGGGGTTCTTGTAAACTATTATTCCTATTTTGATAAGTCCCCTAAAACAAAGTCAGTTAATTCGAAATAGTTGCAGAGCTTCTGCGAGGTATTATTAGCTGATTTTTTCACGGAAATTTAACAGTGCAGTCAAACCTTTTGTCACAAATTGCTTATCTAACATATTTAATCCGTTTTCTCTGCAAAATAAATTGAAGTAAATCAACTTCTTCCGTGGTCTATATTAGCTTAAATTCGTCCTAAAATGAAGCGCTGAGAAAATTTGGTGTTCAGGGCCAAAATTTTGATTAAGAAAAACACATTTTTCTGAAGACATTACCTTATATTCTTAATTTATATTCCATGAAATTACTCTTTTAAAAAAACAAGATTTTTTAGGAAAATGCGCTCTGCTTTCTCACCGCCAATAGGAGGCCAAACGGTTACTTGGAACTCAAATCTCGTTAGGAACAAAAAGATTACAATTGCATGAGTTTTTTTGAAAAAACTGGAAAAACTGGTTAAGAGGCTGGCAATCTGGGATTTGTTCAATCTACCGATCAAATTAAGAAAACTAGAGGAGCAATTTCTCTTCCAATTTCGAAAGGGGTGTTTTTGTTCAAGAAATGAATCAAAATTTAGTTTGTGGAAAGCACCTTTTACTTCTTGGCGGTACTTAGTTATAGTAATGTTTTCTCTAAGTTGATTCTATGATTTCTCGGCTACTCAAACTGAGAATTAAATAAATGTGATTGGTTATAGATTACTATATATGTCTTTTCTAAGCCTTCGTGTTGAAATGATAATTTTTTGCTTTAACTTGGACGGAATTGAGTTTTTTTAATTGCTCAAAAGAAGTTTTTTTCGAATGTATTAGCGCTGCTGGTCTTTTTATGCAAATTTTTGTACTACCGACTTTTCGTTTGATCGTTTTTTTGTGTGACCTCAAAAAAGTGGAAATAGGTAAAGATAGTTGGTCTTCATGTTTTCCTAGAGCCTTACGGCTCATTGGTCTCTAAGTATGCGGTTCACAGAAGCTTAATACGAGACAAATTAATCGTGTGAAGGCCGGTTCTTAAAGTTGAGACGTCACACTTTGCTATGAGCTCCTCAAATCTTCCGGCGTTCTTTTAAAGTAGAATTCCTATTTTATTCGAAATAGTTGCAAAGCTTCTGCGAGGTTTTAGTAGCTGACGTTAAATTTTTTTTCGCTGAAATTTAAGTGCGGTCAATTTTTTTTGTCAGAAATTGCTTATCTAAGATATTTAATGCGTTTTCTTTGCAAAATGAATTGAAGTAAATCAAATTCTTTCGTGGTCTTTATTATTATATATTGGCACTAAAATGAAGTGTTGAGAAAATTGGGCGTTGAGGGCCACAATTTTGATTCAGAAATATACATTCTTCTGAAGACATCACCCTATCTCTGAATTTTTACTCCATAAAATTACTCTTGTAAAAATAACAAGATTTTTTGGAAAAATGCGCTCTGCATTCTGAGCGGCAATAAGAGTCTTTTCTAAGCCTTCGTGTTGAAATGATGATTTTTTGCTTTAACTCGCATGGAATTGAGTGTTCTTAATTGCTCTCAAACGAAGTGTTTATAAATTGTATCAGCGCTGCTGGTCTTTTTATGCAATTTTTTATACTACCGGCTTTTGGTTTGATCGTTTTTTTCGTCTGACCTGAAAAATGTGTAAATAGGTAAAGATCGTTAGTCGTTATGTTTTCTCAGAGCCGTACGGCTCACTGGTCTCTAAGTATGCGGATCACAGATGCTTAATAGCAGACATAAATTAATGGCGTGAAGGGTGGTTCTTAAATTGAGCCCTCCCATTTCGCTATGAACGCCTCAAAACTTTCCGGGCTCGGTTGAGAATCCTCTTCCTATTTTCCGAAGTCCCCTAAACAAACTCAGCTAATTCGAAATAATTGCAAAGCTTCTGTGATGCATTAGCATATGACGTTAAATTTCTTCAAGGAAACTTAGCAGTGCGGTAAAATCCCTTTTTGGCTCAAAATGCTTGTCTAAGATATTAAATTCGTTTTTTTTTGCAAAATGTACTGCAGTAACAGTATCACTGAATACCATGCGAATAGTGTTAAAGCAAGACACACGATAGAGAGTTAAGATGGAGTTGTATGGCGGCATAGTCAGTTAGTTAGTTATTTAGTTAATTTATGCATGTTTGATAAGACGAATAATAAAATGATGCTTCCTTCTATTTTACATACTTACCATACATACATGCTTGCAATGTCTTGTATCTGGTTAGTGTTGGTGGTTACAACACGTGTAAGTGTGTGTGCCTTCACATAACAAAACATAAGAAAATGTTTACTCGCTTTATTTCGCTCTTGCATTTGAGAGAATAACGATTAAATATAGCATCAGTTGTTATTGACAGAATAGAGCAACAAACTTTATGATAAAAATAGAATTGTCGATTATTTTGTTTCACTGCTTTTGTTTTCGTTGATTATTCAGCTCTTATCAGATTTTAGACAGAACCATAATTTAATTGATCGTTCAATTGTTTTTGCCAAATTTCAACATTTTCTGACGTCATTTTATTATTTATTTATTTGTAACCAAAATATACATATTAATTATCGCTGACATTTTCATTGTTAGCAAAGATATGTTACTTTTCGTTCCTATTTTTCGCTTAAGTTTGATTTCTCTTTATTTTGATCCAATATTTTTGTGCAAAATTTGAACGTTATTGCTCGTTGCAGTTTTGTGGTTTAACTTTTAGTTGCAAGAAATCAGTTATCGTTACACATCATTGACAATTTCAACTGAATGTTGTATCCTTTTGTCCTCTTGACATCTGTGCTTTACAAAATTACAATTTCATAGTATATTTTGATCGAACAAATGACCGAATTAAGGAAACTATTCAAAATTTGAAAGGTCCTTGTGTTTAATAGCTCTGAAACGAAGTATATAGCAATTATGTTGGTCCTGTTGGTCGTTTTTAATGCAATTTTTTGCTTGACTGATTTTTCGTCTGACCCTTTTGACTTTTCGTTCCCAAAAACGGGAGAAACAGGTCATTAAGTTCTCTCAGAGCCTGTCAGCTCACTAGTCTAAAAGTATGCGATTCACCGAAACTGTTTATGCGGAATGCATGCATTCATGGTGCGAAGGGCGGTTTTTAATATTGGGAGTTCGACCCCTACTTTTCAGACCGTTCACCCCCCCCCCCCCCCCCACCACCATCCCCCCCCCACCACCATCAAACCCCCCACCACCAACACCCCTCCCCCTAATGCATGCCTTAATGGTAGCATACCTAGGCCCCAGCTAGCTACTACCGAAGCCAACCGCTCGTTGTTCGTTTGAGAGCAATTCGCCCGACATTATCCGCTTTGTTCTAATTTCTTCAAATTTCTTATCACAGAAGAGCTTTTTTTCAAGTTACATTATTATTTGGTAGTCAACTAAGTCTTCCTTCGCGGTTCTGATTTGCATTTGGTGCAGACATGTAATAGATATCCGAGTACTTAATAATTTACACAACCGAATTTAATTTATACTGGTTAGTAGCTAGCGGTATTAGTTTTTTTCTTTTCATGTGGTGCTACTGTTGTTCACTGTGCGCTACCTTTAACAGATTTCTGTTTATTCTTGTTACCGACTTTTGACATCTTTCAGAGTTGAATGCTTTGAACTTTGAAAAATAGTTTTTCAGCAATACTTTTTTGTATATATAAAACTAGTAACTGTTGCTGGACTGTTAAACAACGGTGATTTTTGAAGTTCGTCTCCTTAGCTGGTATGGATGCAAATGAACAACCAATTTAACACAAGGTAACCAAGTAAATTTCATTTTTACATTAGTTGCGTGATTGCTGTGCAAAGGTATTTGCTCAAAGCGACAATTTTTTTTAGCTTTTCCCTTTTTAGGTACAGATGTCTTAGTCGTTTTTTGTCTGTTTTCATTTGATATTTTACATTGATATAAACGATAAATTTCATTCTGTAGTCCTTCTGAATGCGATAGTTTTAATCAAATGTTAAATACTTTTCGATTGTTTCATGATGTAGTTTGCTCAAATTGAATCGTCTTTTAATCAGTTGCTTTTTGTTTTAAAAGTTTATTGGTTCCAACAATTTTGTTTTCAAAATGGAGAACATGCGAGGCTGGCTTTTTTTGGTAAATTTTGCAAATGTCGACTTTTGCTCACGCATCTATAACGAAAAAAAAAGAAACATCATTTTGTAGCCCTTAGAGGCTGGGCTACTTTTGATTATTTTAAAAAATGCTAATTTTATTGCAAGCAGAGAAAGGAGAGCTATTTAAAAAATTCGAAGGAACACGGGAAAAGGAAAAGAATTAGTGGCGGGGGTTATGAATTATTATGAAAATGATATATAATTTGTTATAAATTATTTTATTTTTGAGCTATTTTACGAATTTTTAAGCTATTTTGGCCATTTCGTTTTATCGCATCCACAGGTAATTAAAACGACGCCCTTTGCTCCGAAGATTTTGTAGTTACCACACGATTACAGTTTCTGTGGTATATAATAGCAGAGAAAATTGACAAGTTTGGCAACTGTTTTTTAAACCTGTTTTTTGCAGTTTTTAAATTTTTCAAAATTGGAAAACTTAGTTAGCCTGGGATGACTCTTTTTTGCTATCTGATGGTTTCAATGGCACAAAAAGTTTTTTGTTAGGTGTTCTTGTATCAGAAATTGGATTATTTGTGGTGAGCCAGCTACTCACACTGTAACCAAGATCTACAAGTATTAATATAAACTCGTATAAAGACTCCTTATGTTACTATATTATACTGTTCGTAGTTGTAAATATGTTGCACGCTTTGTTAGTTCATTTACTGGTTGTACCAGTCATCATTCGTACGTTCCAAGGAAGCGCAAGTGAGAAGCGCACTTGGTGTCAAGAGAGATCGTAAAGCAAAGTGAAGAAAGAATTAAGTCTTATTGCGCTAGCCTTTTACAGCCTTAAGCCTAGCAATACATTACTCCGCACAAAGAGCTCTTGTGCACACAACATGGCGCAGTCAGCAGCTGCTATAACAATAGCACGATCCCCAGTGGGCATCCCATTCTTCTGGGAAACCGGAGTTGAACCCCCAGTGGAATGGCCCATATGGGCAGCCACACTAAAGTTGGCAATAATGGCCAAAAACTCTATAAACGTCGACTCACTACTAAAACACAAACCAGACACGAAAGACTTGACTTACCCAATAGAACCGACATACGAACCCCCAACCGAAAACGAAACACAGGCACAACACAGAGAAAGAGACCTACGAAACAATAAACGAAAGGTGGACTGGGACAACGATTGCAAACAGATCGCATTCAAAGGCCCCACAGTCGATGGAATACCGTGAGACGAAGCGGACCTGAAAGTACGCAGCTTAATATACTTAAGCTTAGGAACCGAAGCAATTGATAGCCGCGAAGCAATAGCGGCTTTTATTGGGATATCGTGTTTGTTTTAATTCGTCGTCTCCATTGATGATTCTTAAAACCGGACTTGTTGCAATTGACTTTTTCAATGACTTCAGTGACTTCTACTGCTTTGCAGTTAAAATTTGTGCTTGACGTCATTTCTGCTTTTAGGTAAAGTGCGTGACTTAACCTCACTGAAAAAAAGTGACTTCTGAACTCACTTATGGAACTTAAAGTTTTATGAACATTTACTATTTAAGGATCAATAGGGTGCATCTAAGTAGTGCCAAACTTATATGCCCTAATTCTTGAGTATTAGTCTTGAGTTCTTGATTCCGAATATTAATTTTGAAAAAGCTCTTCTAGGTTTTTTAATAGACCGTATGTGTCATAAAATTGACAGCTCGAATCTAACCCGAAAAGTCTAGTGATCTATTAGAGGGCTGGTCGTCGATTCGTCTATCTGATTTCTTAATTTGTTTCAGTTTATGGAAGGCCACAAGCGTCTATCGCGGCTATTTTTCGGCAATCTGCCGTCTATGTTTTAAGTTTTCAGTCCTGTGATGTCATTTTGAACCCTTATTGATTAGCAGTTCAATTAGTTTTGTAACCTACTTAATGGATTTTTGCTAGGAGGCCAATCAAATTATTTTTTATTAGCTCAAATAATAATAAAAATTTGATTCGGTAAAGTAGAAAAACATTACTTTTGGTGCGATATATTTTTTAGAACCATGTAAATCAGGTAATCAAAAGTTACATTTGACGAAGCAGTGATGGTTCTATGCCGCTGAATACATATAGATTACCATTTTCCGATAAACTGTTAGCTAAAACGAAAATTTGTTTTCTCTATACCTTTCTAGAAAACTATGTATTCAGAAAACCATGAAAAATAATATTTCACGGGCTCCTAATTATTGTGTAGTGTGTTTTTTTTTTGAAAACATTATTAGTAGTTCAGCCATTTCTGAGGTCACTGGAACAGAAGCTTTTTTAAAATAAAAACTGGAAATCGAAAACTTTTAATGAAGACGCTAAATATTTATAAATGGAACGGGAACGGAAAATTTTTAGCTTCGCTTTTTATTTTAACTCAGAAGTATTTGAAAAATATGTTACTTTATACATTATAGTTGTTTTCCGTGAGTTTTTTTGCCTGAAACCAAATCCAAGTGAACAACTCTGATACTCTTGACATGCAAGAAAAATATCAAAAAAATTTGCTAGAGAACGAGGAAAAAAGTAAACGAAATTGAAATACTTCTTTGTACTTTGTGATTTTTTTGACCTACTTTGTCTGCACACGCTATTTTGTCTGCAATTAAAAGTCTCTATTTTGTAGAATTGTGGAATCAACGGAGGGAGTTTTTGAAAGTTGCTCTCATTTCCGATTAAATAAAGGTCAAACAAAATTTTAAGTAATATTTGCCAGTTTCTGCGGGCTCTTAAGCTAAGCCCACACCCCATCAATCAATTGAAAATTGACATAATTTATGTTGCAGAGATCTGCACAAATTCTGAATACTTGATAACAGAACAACAGAAAACCTATCTTTTTGAGAAAAAATTGTTCTATTTTCTGTTGATAGTTCCTGAAGCTTCGAAGCAATTTCTAATTGAAGCTCTCAACTGGGTTTTAATTGACAATTTTGCTGAAATGGAGATTTGAAGCAATCAATATTATTTTCGTTTGATTAAGAAAAGGATTATTCAATTCAAGATTCTTTTGGAGAAAGAAAATGCTAATTTATAAAACCACGCAATGTCTAGTAAACTTGCATCCTTATTTTAACATTGTCTATTTTGAACAAGATGAATAAGTTGGTTCTCTAAGCGTAATTGAAATCCGTAAGAAAAAACTTAGGAAATAACGAGTAGAAATTGTTTTTCTTTTTTCAATTTTGATGTCTTTAGGCTTAAATTTTGTTTGATGCCTGTGATGTATTTTTGGACCCTATTTGATTAGCAGTTCAATAACCTACTTAATGGAATTTCGCTAGGGGGCCATTCAATGTTATTAATTCAAATAATAGTGTTTTCAACTTAGAATAATAAATTTTTGACAAACTTGAGACGTATGTTGAAACATTCTGTGCTGCGCACAGTGTAGCGCGAGTCGTGTTGTTTGGTTCTCTGGGAAGTAATTATTTGTGCTCTCTCAGTGGACCATATTATAATGATGATTTTTATCTCATTAAGAAAGTAACGCATGACCAATTCAAAATTGTTGCTTGACCGAATCGATGTTTTCATTGATCGTTTTGCCTAAACTTTTGAGTTCTGCTTCATCTGAATTCCTCTTGTTCGTAATTTTTGAGCAGCTGAAATCCTTTAGCACCATTTTTAATTACTGAAAGGCAAATCCAAATAGTGATTTTTTGTAAAATTATCTTACTTCTCGTTGCCCTACAAGGGTTAAACTGGCTTCTACCAAAGACGACCCAAGCCACTCTTTTGAGAGTCCTATTTGTTGGACTTGGTCGGTAAAGTTTAATGGCTTCACTCCGTTGCCTACCAAATTTAAAACCCGATACTTCGAATATAGGTATACTGATATACGATTCAGTCTATGAATTGATTAAAAAATAGTGTCAAAAAATTTGAGCAGTTTCTTAATTGCACTACAAGTTGTTTATGGTTTTTAATGTATAGGGAAATGTTAATTTTTTTTGAAAAAAAAACGTCTTGTCAGATAATTAAAAATCGAGAATCTATTAAACGGTAATTATTGAATTCTTAGCCATGCGAATGTTTTCAAAGCGGCCTCTTGTGATTGAAGTGGCAGTTTTTGTTTTTGTTGGTCCAATAAATGATTGCTTGTTGTTAGTTATGAGTTGTTGATATTTGTCTGGGCCATTTATTAGAGAATGCTTTGACAATACGCTTTTGTATTTAGACGCATTTAACTCCTACATCTTTCTCATAATTCTCAAAGATAGTAGACAAAACCTTCGAACTTTTTGACAGCTTACTTTAATATTGCTCAATTTTCAGATGTATGTGATTTTCGTATCTCTGTTAATGAGCAGTACAAGGCGAAAGTGTTCATTAATTTACCGCTTAATTAATGGATCTGAAGAGTAATTGGACAGCAAATCACGTTCTCTAGTAAATTTAACACATTTGACTACTGTTTTGGGGATCTTTTCTGTTTTGAAATCCCCCCCCGGCGTAGTGGGAATATATGTTTTATGACCCCCAGTCGCACGTGCATTATTTTCATAGTAACTTGCTATATAACAACACAGAATTTGTAAATGGGGGATCATAAAAACACTGGGGGGGGGGCAGAATAGATTCTGTTATCGAGACTCGTTGTTTATGGTTTTTAATCTATGGTCTATCGGCCATGTTTCGATAAGGCAAAAAAGTATTCACTAAAATACCTGAGGATTTAAGGCCGGCTTGATGCGGAATCCTGCTTGAATCCTTTCGTCTAATAGCTGCGGTCTCTGGTTCACACTCATCCGGAGTAACTACATACATCGGGTTATTATCGAGAAATATTAGTCATAACGAAGATTATGTTCAAAGTTTAAGAACTTAATTTCCAAAGTGTAACATGACTTGCTTAATAATAGCCCATTCCAAATGCTATGAAGGAAACTCAATTGTAACCAATTGTTTGTTAAAATATTAGTTATTGATTAAAGTATATTTAATTAAAGCATATTTTGGGATATCACGAACGTGTATTTTATTTATCAGACTACTTTCGTCTTGATGTAAATGTGATAATATGCGATTTCGACATAATTGTTGCCTTCGTTTGCCTGGTTAATATTGACACACGATCAACAGAAATCGTCCTTTTGAGCCTCTTCGTCATTTGAATCAACAATGTGTCGGGTTGATGTTTGTTATGTGGTTGATTGATTTACTTAAATCACTTTTTTCAAAAAGAGTTCGACATACTTTTCCCCCAGTATGTTTCAATGTTCACAGTTTGGTGCTCTACCACGATCTAACCTTACGCAGGTAACTATCCACTGCTGGTTCATTTGAAATAGCGATGAAATCTGTAACTATTTGCAAAATTCTTTGAGTTTTTTTATAGATGCAATGTTGAAAAAATTATTCAATGTTTATGATACTTAGCAAAATCAAGACAGGTAACCAAAATTTGGATAAACAGATAAGCTCAAATCCAATAAGTCGAAAGTGCAGTTTTAGGCTGAATCTAAAAGGTGCTCTGAAATCATGGAACATTTATTTCGTGGTGTAAAGGTCTGTTTAATTGCTCTCAAACGAAGTTTGTAGCAATTGTTTGTCCTGCTTATTCTGTAATTTTTGTAGGACTGATTTTCAGTCTGGCGGAAGAATTTTTGTGTGACTTCGTAGGAACCTGTTAAGCTCGAGTGCAATAAGTAGCCAGGCAGTTGTTCTCATAGAGGATCTCTAAGTATGTTATTCATCAAACTTGCGGGCGGAGGAGTAAAATTTGTAGTGTGGAGGGCGGTTCTTGTTGAGAACTAGTTTGAACCTCCATTTCACCCATGGAACTCAGATGTGCAGGCATAAAGTCGCGGTTTAAAAGGGAATTCTGGGTGGTTTGGATACCGTCCACTGAGTGATAGGTACCTAAACTTAAGTTAGCTCGACAGTTGTTCGTTTGTTTAATTTCTCTCGAAAGAGAAGCAATTATTGTAAACGTGTGTTCCTTTTACGACTCGAAGAGGAGTATTGGTGTTCTGCAGGTTTTTTTACGACTCGAAGAGGAGTATTGGTATTATACAGGTTTTTTTACGACTCGAAGAGGAGTATTGGTATTCAGCTGAAGTCATGACTTGAACATTTGACTTCTGTTTCCAAACAATGGACTTTAAAAGTAGCTGAGTTTGTAATGTATAGTAATTGAGAACTGATGGCAATATTCAAGGTAAAAAGGTCATTTTGAGAATTTTTGATCCTGATCCTATATGAGTCCCTCAACCTATTTAACCTACCCCTAAGATAGGATGTGGAAGATGTCTTTAAGTGTTGGTCCTATCTTTTTTTTGAAAATTTTTACCCGCCGCATTTTCCATGTTTATAACTAAATGTTTGTGTCGAGCTATTTCTTTCCCGACAAATAGACTCGTGATCTTTTCAAAATGGTTTTGAATTTTGGAACTATTACGTGAATTTAAAACTTTTTTTAGAGTTGTTTAATTGCTCTCAAACAAACTTTGTTGCGATCACATTAGTTCTGTGGTCTTTTTTTTGATATTTTTTGCGTGAATAACTTTTATCCTCAAAAACGGGATAAACAGGTAAAGCCCAGAGTGGCTGATCAGCTCTTTTAGAGCCCTACGCCTACTAGTCTCTAAGCAAGCGATTCATCAAAACTGTTCAAAGGAGGAAAATTCATGTTGTGAATCTTAGTGTTCAGAATCCCCCTCATTCACCCCCACTCATACCTCAACCCCACCCCCAGCACTCCCCCATCCACCGTCCTCCACCTGGCGATTTGGACTCCCTCATCCTCATCCAGCCCTCCGAAACCCTATCGAATGATCTCCCCTCCCCTCCCCTGATATTCGCACTCTCTTTTTGATACGCTTTTTTGCGTGATACTTGACTGAAATTTGATACGCTTTTTAATTTTTTTTGCGTGAATTCTGCTTGACTTCTTTCGGTTATTGCTTTTCATCGCTCATTCTTCTGAAAGCACTGTTGCAAAACGAACTCAAAAACAGAAACGGAAAAAAACCTTAAACCCCTTTTTTGATGCCCCAGTTTTAAACTTTCTTTTAGTTGGTCTATTAACAGGTCTAATTTTTATTGATATTGATACTAATCCCTTTATCCTTTAATTAAGAAACAGGATAAAGCGCCCTAACTCCCAATTTGTTGCGAATATTGTAGACATGTGTGTCATTTTTGTGCACATTTTCACCTGAAAATTTTGACCTTTTAAAAAGCTTCGCTCGCTTGAGAAATTTAAATTGACTTTCCGTCTTTGAAATTGGGATAAACTGGTAAAGCATGATGGCCTTAAGTATCTGAGCTGTCCTCCTAGAGCTTTAGTAGGCTTTAGTGTAGGGTTTACCGAAGCTGGTCAAAACAGAACCTCAAGGCGTGGAGGACATTATTATTTTTGGTAGGCTCCTTTTAAACCCTTTCTATGGAAATTTTGCTTTCTTGATTTTTCAACAGATCTGACATTGTGCGCAAAATGGGGATAAACTGTCAGACGAGTACATTAATTCTGCTGCACTGCTGACGCAGCAAGTGATAAGCGACCACCTAAGCTGCAGTGGAACGCTGGAGGCCAAAATTAATGGAGTAAACAGAAATTTTGCGAAATTTGGACGACCCGAACCAGTGTTCTCAGCTTAAGCTAATTCTAGTTTGAGAGCAATTTTTTTTACAAAGTTGAATCAAATTCTTAATTTTCCTCTCAAAAGTTTAATTAATCATCCCTAAATGCTCAGGACTTTATTCTGAATGTGAGTTAGACTACCCTAATAAATTTCCCTTTGTGACCTAATTATCCGGAAAAAGTAAATCCATGGCCTATTTTTGCATTTGATAACCATTTGCTTTATTTTCTTTCGTGACTCTGCTGGGTTACTGCAATAAGTCGATATAAACTGTGGTGACAAGGCTAATTTACAGAGCCTCTATTTACGAAGACAGTTGAAACATATGTCATGTCTTTTAATCAGTGCTTGACATTTTTACGGTTTTGTTTTTATTGTTTCTCGTTTCTGTATTCTAAGAATGAAAGTCAGAAACTTTTCTTATGTCTAAAATCTTTTTGTATTTTGATATCAAAGAAACATTTCGGAACTCGCGTAGACTTATAAGACAATGTTATTAAGAAAAGTTTCAATACCTATTTAATTGCCCTCGAGCGAAGTTTGAAGCAATTATTGTAAACGTGTCTTTTCTATCCCCAATTATAATGCAAGCGACTTTTTCACGCTTGTCTTCTTCATTTTTCAGTGATCTCAATTGCTCGCACCCCGAAAAACAGTTTGCCGCTAAAATAAAAGCAATTTTTAGATAGGAAATCACAAGGGCTTGATAGCGGAGTGGTTAATACTTCTGTCGGGAACTCGGGGGGGGGGGGGGGTTCAGAGCTCTCACGAGTTAGAACTTTTGCATCCATAAAGAAAGATTTATCTTGGCTACGGTCACTGACTTAAATTGCCACACTTATTGCTCGTGAGCAATTTTTCCGACGCTAGTCGCCTTTTGTTTAATTTTTTAATTGCCGATACCAAATTATTGGGGTGATTTTGAACATAAGAAATTCTATATTTTGCAGCTAAAAGTTTAGTTAAGTACAATGTTGCTCTAATTCTAACTGACGGTCTTCAGAGGATCAGAGCTATAATGATCTAATCGTTTTCATGGTCAAAGTGTATTTTAAGATTTTTCGTTATGAAAAAACAGAAGTAATTGTTTGCATTATATAATATCAGTTCTGCATCAAAAGGGGTCTTTCCCATTACAGTCCCCCACGAAATTATAGCCCCCGTTTATGGTACCATGATTGGGGGCTATAGGTTATATGACCGCTAAGATGGGGTGTAGCAATAATGGGGAAATACCCCAAAAAGGAACTGTTAGTTTTTAATGAAGTGTAAGGATGGCTTGAATTTTTTTGTATGAACACTTGATTCGTTTCAGATGTCTTCTGGATGTTTGACTTTTCAATCGAATTTTTGTGCTTGATTTCTTGTTTTTTAAATGATTCTTTTTGCTCTTTCATTTTCAATTCAAGCAAAAGAGCTCATTTGGTGGAGTTTTACTACTTAATCAAATGAAATTGGTTTTTATTTAACAATTTGAATCATTTATGTGGTCTGATAAGCTCTAACGTCATTTGTAGCTCCTTAATGAAGTTATCCACCCGCTAGAATAAAATCGAGACCGTGACTGTCGTTGGAGAGCAATCGTCCGAACGTTGGTGAGTTGAGTTTTATGATAGCTAGATGCATCTGGTCAAGGTAGACACAATAATTTGGTTCGTGGCAAAAAAGAAACCAAGATCTTATATTTGTGTTTAGGCCAGTCGGTCAGTCGCTGTGTAACATGCCATGCCATTGTACACACGTCCTGTGCTGCTAGCTTCGCACTTTTATGCATGCCAATGACACCTGGAACCCCAAATGGAACTAAACAGAGCCCCTCTATTGACGAGACTCAAGGTGGCTTCATTACAGGAGGCATCTCTTTATCTCCTGCTGGCAAGTTAGGATCCGACGAGACCGATTCTATCAATTCCACAACTACGACCACAACGTCGTCATCCCTACCGCAACCATGGTCCCAGAAATCATCGGCTGCCAACCTCCACTACGTGGGAGGGGGAGGGGGATCCGACACGTCATCGCAGAGTGCAGAAATTTCCAACCGAGGCAACTTCGCCCACCCACCGCCCCCTCAGAGTGGCATGCCTGCAACCGGAGTTAAACGAACAGTCAGTATGAAAGATGAAAATGCGCCAAGAATCAGAAAACCGAGTTTGTCACCTCGAAATGCAAGTGACCCTTGTCACATGTTAATTGATGAGATGTCGGGAAAGATTTCAACCAATTCGCCCAATTTTACCGACAATTTATCAACTCCAGATACCCAGTCATCGGCAAGTCATTCGAGGACCTCTCTCGATTCCGTCATCGAGAGAATCGACCCAGGAGTGAGAGATCAGCTCAACGTCGTCAATTTCAATCACCCCTCATTTACAGTATCGGATAATTTCAAAACTGTTGACCAGTTGGCTACCAAGGAAGTCTTCAAGAGTCTGAAGAAGGAAGAGAAAAATCAACAAAACGTTCTCTACGAGTTTCTGAACAGCGAGAAAAAGCAGACCTATAATTTGAAGTTGATCACGACTGTGTTTGAACCAGTTTTGAAATCAAGCAGTCAAAATGCAACGCATCATTTTGCACCAGTTGAAAAACTGATTGATTTCCATTTTTCTTTTTACCTGAAAATTCTGAGTTGTATAACAGTCGATATGTTGATTAAAGACGTAGGAAAAGTATTTGTTGAGGTATTCGATTGTCCTGATTATTGTGAGAAGGTTGTCGAGTATTACGGCTGGACTAAGAGACAGATTTTCAAGTCGGAGAGAATCAAAGCCCTGGAATTGGAAAACAGAAGTAAACTTGAGAAGCGATCCTTACAAGACCTGGTAGCAACTGAGGTCCAACGAGCCACCAAGTACAAACTCCTAATGGAGAATGTTTTAAAACACGCATCGCAATGCAGCGCAGACGAAAAGGAAACGCTTAATCATGCGCTGGAAGTAGTTACAAAACTGATAGCTGAAATCAACGTTCGAAAGGGAATCGAAGATTTCAAGTTCCTGATTTCAAATTCCAAACTTGACAAGTCTGAAATTGAGAAAGATCCAATTTTCAGATTCGAAATTCCTACTGGGGGACAGCCAATTGCAACAAGTAGCGTAGATAAAAAGTCGGAAGAATTTGTAATTGATGCATCGCAGATAGACTTAATGACTAAGCCGCATCAGGCGTATACTGTTCATTACGCTTTAATTAAATACATGCATAAAATGAAACCTCTACCTGTTATCCATAACGACCAAGTGACTAACCCAACTAGTCAAAATGATACGATGCCAGCCCAGCAACGAAAGATTTTCGGTAATTATCTCATAATCCTCTATTCGGAGTATCTTATTCTGATCGATCGAGATCCACAATCGGAGAAATTGACGTGGAAACGTTACTTGGATCCGGAGAAGTCACTTTATAGTATAATTCCTACCAAAACAATATTTCACGCCACTGTCGACTCTACAAGGCCCCTCAAAAGTGACCAAATTGCCCTGGTTACAAAACAGGAGTTGAATTTTACATGTGTTTGTTCCTCCATGCAGTTAATAGTGTTCGTTTCCACCAAAGAGGAAACAACAAAGTGGATTGACCTTTATTCTGCTTTGCTTCGGGATAACAGACGCGCTTTGGGGATGAAAAAGCCTTCAGTACGAGAACACGCTGCTTCTGACAGGGTTGCAAGTTCGGAACCCGATAATTCAGACCCAGCTTTGTTCAACTTCCAAAGCAAATTCAACTTTGAAGCTCAAGTTTCCAGCGATGAGCAACCGTATCAAACAGATGACCAGAGTATTGCCGGAGACGGTGATTTAAATCAGCTCACTGAAATCGACCAAGTTTCGCGGGACGAACGAATGAGAAAAATAGCCGAACTTCGAGGACAAGTTATAGATCTGCTGAAGCAGTCATTTGACCTCGCGAGAAGCGTCTATGACCCCGAGAATAGTTTAAAACGAGATACATTAGAGGAGTGCTTTGACCATGTTATGAACGAGCAGCTTTTATGTCTAGTAAACCGAGACCAGTGGTTGAGAAGTTTCGATACACCTCTTGTAAGCTTGCCAGGTAATTTAGACGCACACGGGGCAGCGTCAATTAATCAAATCGAGTTCTTTATCAGTGGAAAAGAAAACGAGTCGAAAGTTGCGCGTTCTGAAGTTAGCGAACAAGAAGGTGTAGCGGTCGCTCAAATTGCAAATAAGATCAAAGTTTTCTCGGATCAAAGTGTAGAACCAAACGAAGTTCATTTACAGAGGCCAGGAACTGCAGATCTTATATTACATACAAGTCGCCTGGACCAGAAAATTGGAATTCTTTCCAGTCAAATGGGCAGCGATAGTGACAGCCAACTGAATGATGTGAATCTTAAAGATCATTTTTTCGGAATTTGCGAAACTCCGGAAGAAGGTGATCAACATGGGCCAGAAACAGCCGGAAGGATTATGAATGGAACAAATACATCTGGTGATAAATATTGTGTGGATTTAGCTGACGCGGCGGATTTTGCGGGTGAGACTACAATAGACGGCAGTAAACATGATGAGAAGAATCAGGAATTGTTGTCATTATCACAGACGCCCACTCAGCAGGAATCGCAAGGCGAAGTCAACACAAGTTTCTCGGTTATTCACCACGCTGCCTCCGAAGAAAACCCGACAGGACCCGACTCAAGTAGCGATGCTGTTCAAACGACAGTTGCTACGAACGAGGGCGACGAATCGTCGGAAGCCGAATACGAAGAATGTAATAATGACTTAGGCGTCGAAATCGTGAGCCAGGATGCCAATTGTACAAAGACCGTCGGGGTACTAGCAAGTGAACAAAATTTGGACTCCAGCAAACCGCAGAATGATTCTGGAATGACGGGCCCGAAGCTGGAAGCTTCAATTGTTGGCGAGGAAAAGAGACCAGTTGCTGACAATACGAATGAAGAGGAGTCGGAATACGATACGATTGACGTTGCTGCGTCCGAATAACCGGTAAACTTGATCGTTTTACGCAATGCTTGGCTCTCAATGATTCAATTAAGGCGGAACTTGTTATAGCAGATAGTCAAGATTACGGAACTATTTACTCGATTTAGTAAAATTTTCAGGATAATTTTTGTCAGTTAACTTATTTATTATTTTATATTTTCAGCATTAAGTTAGATTACTTTTCATATTGTGTCCTGATAATTATATTTCATGCTTTTGACAGGCAGAATTGTTGGTTATATGCAAATTTACTCTTATTTTTGATATATTATATTCGTTATTTGATCTGGTGCATATAAATTTTCTAGGATGATAAATCATTTAGTTTAACTCTCTAGCTCTCGATTGCTGTTGTTTTTGCTGTTGTAAAAGCGTAGTTATATCCATGATCTTATTCTTACTAATAAAATTTGCTTCACTAAACTAGAAGTGTTGAATGCACGCAACTGTTGTGTTTCCTGTGTGATATCGTTTTATATAACTAACGATCAAGACATCCTTTCAATTTCCACCAATTCCCTCTAACTTGTAGAATTTTCCATATTACCTTTCCCTAGTCAATCTGAATCCACTACGAACTAATTTCCATCAAATGTTCACTCCTTATTATCTTAAGTTAAATTCGAGTTATGAACAAGTTTACGTGAAAACTTCAATCATTCAGAAATCGGAGCAGGAATTTTCTAGAATATTTTTGCCCTATTCTCAGAAAGAAAATATTTGCCTCACTTCTTTCTTCGTTATCTCTTTTTATATAAATTTGGAGTTGTCTAATTTATAACCGTATATTAACTAGCGAGCATAAATTTATGAATCATAATCTCATTAAATGTTGCACAACACACGCATTAAGTGATCAGCGACTACCACCACCACATCAACAAACAACCAGAAAGCCGAAAGATGGTCGGCCGAATGACATTTATTGATAATACTAGTACTACTATTACTAATCAACCCTTTTCCCATTTAGATTAGATTTGAGATGATTTTTGTTAAATAACTATTGAATAATCGTCTAATTTGTTGGCTCAATTTACATCTTGGATTATTTACCCATTTTTAACGTTTCAATTTACTGAGCGAAAAGATATCTAGCTGAAGCTAGAGCGGTCAAAAGTTCTGCAAATGTTTTTCTAACTTCAAAGCATTTTTAAAAATCATCACAAACGTCTGAAAGTATATAAGACAGCTGGTGAATGAATTCATTAATTTTGAACACGCACAATCTGTTACACAGACGTGAAAAAAGTATAAGTAAGGCCACACGCATGTTCAAAACACGGACACTTTACCTTGATTGTTATTCGAGCTGAAGAACAAAAGCAAATGCTTGATAATAAATGCAGATGAGTAAAATTGATGAAGTTAAGAAATTACATCTGATATTTGACATCAGAATGACAAGTTAACATTTTGAATAGGAAGTGTTGAAAGCATCACAATATAATATTTGGGTAACATTTAGTAACAGCAGTAGTGGATAAAAAAGGGATACCAGCCACCAGTAAAATTCGACCCTTTCTCCTAACGCTAATCGCGCCTGTCGAATCGGATCGAATTTTACTGCTTGCTGCTATCCCTGTTTTATCCACTACTACATATTCACTCTAAGTCTAACATTAAATTATGAAATGGCTAAATTCTGGAAAATAATAAGCTCGTTTGCAAATTCACTTATATACATCACAAAATATTATTTCTTGTCTATACTACAATTTTATATTAAACCTTTCAGCATATTCCTTGAATCTATCTTTGGTATGTGTATATCTAAATCTATTAAGATAGATGCACAATCTGCATCTTCCATTTCTAAACCTAAAGAAAGAAATATGTTTGTAAACTTTACACATATTACACGCCAGATATTGATCTGGATTATCATAATGGTCTTCCAAATGTTTAATATAATTTTTTACTTTAACTATATTTTTACATATATAACAACCATATTCTAATTCTTCGCAATCATTACAACATTCTTTCCAAGGCTTATTTTTAAACTTATCACACTTCATTTTTTCACTTTCGAAATTTTTTTTTCCAAAATTTTCCCTAATAAATTACACCATGTCTCACTCAACAAACAGTAATGTCACAAGTGTGAACTTCTGCGACGTCTGTAATTTATCCTTTGAAACAAAGAAGGGTTTATACAGACATCAATCATACGATCCCAAACATAAAGAACTATTGGAGAAAATGTTTGATTCTGATTTGGATGAGGCTATAACTGAAGCCTCAACTAAAACTGAAGCCTCAACTAAAACTATAGAGAAAATGTATGATTCGGATGGAGACTTTATATATGTCAAACCTTCTACTAAAACTGTAACTAAAGATGTTATTAAAACTAAAACTAAACCCGACGACAATATCTACACCAGAATTAACTTTGAATGTAAAGAATGTCATGAAGAATTTAGGAATAAAATAACTAACTACTCACTCATATAGTCACAATCGCATGTATTTAGAAAACACAGAAGACTTTGATATAAACTCCAGTCAGAACATGAGAGAATTTTATTATGGATAAAGGTGGGAATTACATTGAAGATATAGACGAAGCAACTAATTACTCATTAGAGGAAATTAAAAACTGTTACCAGTTTAGAAAAGTTAAGAGGATTAAATATAAGGTCACGGCCGAGTGTGAGTATAAGAAGAGAACCAAAGAAGAAGTTAAAATTGCAAAAATATTCTTCAACACCGTCTATTTTGAAAAGGAGATATATGAAGGTTATGGCTACGACTTCGAATTTCTTGGATTGAGAAGTATTCAGTTAAACATTGAACCAACTAAGGCATCTATTGGTAATTATATAGATTTACCCCCTGATCGCAAAAACTCTAAATCGATATTAAATATACGTAGTTATAAATACAACTGTTTGCAACTAACTATTACTGCTTGGTTACATCCTGCTATGGATCCACAAAGTGACTTTGCCAATCACGCAACACGCGAGAGTAAATATGTAAATAATCTAATTGAAGCACGACAACGAGATGAAGATGATTTTGCTTATATAATAAGAATACAAAAATTGTACAATATTAATATTTGGATATACACACCTTGTGGTGGGGTAAAGTAGAATTGTTTAAACCAGTGGATGATTTTGATAAAGATAGAAAAGATGTCAGAATATTGGTTTGGGGAGATGGTACTACAGAACACTGCTCTAATTAAAAACATAGAAACCTTGTTAGATCGACCAAATAGAATGAATAAGAAAGTCTATTACTGTGATAGATGTACATATTGGTTTGATTCACAAATTAAATACGACAAACATGAATGTAACAACTCTTTCAAACCCGAGGTTGTTTGTCCTAAGAAGAAAATTACTTTTATAAATGAACACAAACGTCAGAACATAAAAATATTATAACTGCTGATATAGAATGTTGTGTCACCAACGTCTCGACCTCAACTAGCAAATATGTAATAGCTGAACACAAACCAATAAGTGTGGGTTACATCTGGCAGGGTAATTTCAATTACTACTTCGGTCTTGATTGTCTCAAAAGATTTGCTAGTGATCTATTAGAAATAGAAACTGAGAAGAACTTCAAGCGCAACAAATAATTGATATTCAATGAAGACGATAATTTATATCATGAGATAATAACACTTGTCATATCTGCCGTAAAACATGTATTAATAAAGTAAGAGATCTTTGTCATGGAACTGGTAAATATAGAGGACCAGCATGTAAGATATGTAATTTGAGGTATAAACAACAAAACTTCATTCCTGTAATAATATTCCACAATGGCTCTCGCTATGACTTCAACCTACTATTCAGCGAACTCTTTAAACAGAATAATGATAAAGAAAAGTAGATAACATACCACTAGCTGCTGGTAAGTCTAATAAGTTTAGCATTGGTTGTCTTAAATTCTTAGACAGTTATAACTTCTTAGCTATGCCTCTAGATCAAATGGCAAAGATATACGGGTGTAAAACTAAAACATTATATCCATATGAATACTTTGGTTTAGACAACTTGGGAACCAAGACAAAGTCGTAAGACTTTGAAGCTTCCAATGGTAGCAAAGCTACCTACCAAGAAGTTGTAGGTAATCTAAATATAGAAAACTTCAAATCCTCTCTATCTAATCAATTACCAAGACAAGAAGAAGTCGATAACTTTAATAAAGACAACAGTCATAAAACTGGTAAAGATCTAACTATAGAGTATTTACAAAAGGATGTGGAAATATTAGACTACTGCATGAATGAATATGTTAAACTAAGTATGAAAGAATTCAAGCTCAATCCCCTACACTTTGCAAGTCTGCCAGGCTATAGTTTTGATTGTTGGTTAATGTCAAGCGGTGTAACATTAGATACATTACAAGATAAACAAATGCTGGATGATTTCGTTGAGGCAAAGAGAGGTGGCATATGTGGTATAAAGGGTGATAGATATATTAATAACAGTGATGGTAAGTCCATATGGTACATAGACGCAAACAACCTAAATGGTTATGCAATGATGCAAAAACTACCAAAAACTACCAATTTACTACTACTACTACTCTAGATGCAATATTGAATACTCCAGATGATAGTGATTATGGTTACTATATAGTTTGTGATATTGATTATACTAATAGTTGTAAAGACAGAACAGAACAGTTAGCTTTAATGCCTCATAAGAGAAAGATAAATGATAATGAATTGGGATATCGAGAAAGAGATGGAGGCAAAGCAAGATCAGTGGAATTAATCTTTGATCAAAACAACAAAACAATATATGGTTCATTATAGGATGTTAAAGTTGTATGTTAAGATAGGAGTAAAAGTAACCAAATTACATAGAGCAATTAATTTAAACAAGATTATATATGTAGAGATTATATACAAAACAATACAAATAAAAGAGCAGCAGCTAAAACTGAACCAGAAAAAGATATAAGGAAATTAATAAACAATTCACTATATGGAAGAATGTGCATGAATCCCCTACACTTCCTTCAAAGTAAGTTCTTACATGATGAAGAAAAGATAATGAAAGGTATAAGTAAACCAACATTTAAGAATATAACTAGATACAAGGATTATAGCCAAACTGAATATATAAAAAAACAGAATATGATTTTCCAGTATATGTAGGTGTTACTATCTTAGAATTAAGTAAATTACACATGTATGATGTATTCTATAATATTCTTCAACCAACTCTCAAAGATCTGCAACTCCATTATATGGATACTGATAGTTTTGTTTTAAGTTTTAGCGAGGGTAATGTCGACAATCAACACATGGACTTATCCAATCTCGAACCTTCAATCAAAACTAATAATAAAGTTCCAGGCAAATTCAAACATGAATTAGGTAGTAAAGTTATAGAAGAGTTTATAGTCCTGTCACCAAAGACATATAGCTTCAAAGACTACACCAATAAAACTAATGAGAAAGGAATAAAGAATTGTACCAATGTTAAACATGCAGAATATTATAATGCACTATTGTATAAAACAGAGAGAACTGTAGATGAATGTAGAATACAAAAAGTTGGTGATAACATGACAAAAACAAAAACAAGTAAGATTAGTCTAAACACATTTGAAGATAAAAGATTTTATGTAAATAACATTAAAGGCTATCCTCATGATGAGAATCTTTATCTATTCAAAAGAGATCTAGTAAATAAAATTAAGAATGCATGATTAGATGGAGACAAAGACCTACTGGTTAATAATATTCTAGAACTAACCAATAATGATGATAGAAAGTTAAATGAAGCTGCTCTTAGATTATGTAATGACCTTATAAAAATGACTAAACTAGAAACACTTATAAAATTAAACAATCTAGAAAAACAAAACAGAAGAAATAGATTAGAAGATAAATTAAAACAAAAAGAATATTATGGTGAAATAGAAGATTTATTTGATCCTTTAACTAAAACACTAAATGCAAACAATGAACACAATCTAGCATTAAGTGAACTAAACATGCAGAGCAATAGATTGGCAAAATCAAGAGTTAGATAAACAAACTAAGATGATCCAGCAAGCTGGTTTCCAGATCGGTGATACTGCTTCGCAGATCGATGAAAACAGTTCCAAGATTAATGAAGCGTTAAAGGGGACCATAAAGGAAAATCAAGATATAGCACCAGTTTTTGTCGATACAAAGACAGTCAATATTCTTCATTTAATGGGGGGTCAAACTTATCCCCGATTAAAATTAGAACTCGTAGATTTACCTACTAGGAGATATAAAATGAATGGTGTTAATATAACTCTAGAGCACGGTGCATTTTTAGTTAGGGATAATGTATATGAGTTTTCGGAAGGATTTACTGATTTTCTTACTAAATCAAATGTAACATATGATGATAATATTGATCAAGATGTTTTTTTAGTTGAAAGAGTTCTTACTAATTAAAATAACCGAAACTACGACTAACCCAACAGCTCCGAGTGAGAGATTGCTATATCCAGATTTGTCATCAGTATCAGAACGATTAACTAATGAAAAGATTCGAGCCAATAATAATTTTATTAATAATATTAACATTATAAAAGATATTAAAAATTATTATGAAACTGAAACTAATAACTATAATAAGAAGTTAAGTAGATATAAGAATTATATTAACGTAGCCGAGATAACAGAAATAGTATTATCATCTATACCAACAACGGCAACAACAACATCAGTTGCATTAACAGGTATAGGATTACCTTATTCTATACCAACAGCTTTTGCTACAGCAACTGTTTGTGGTTCATTATCAAAAACAATTAATACTAAAATAAGAAATAAAATTAAGTATTCACAAATGTATTTTTTAAGTAAACAGATTAGCGAAAAGTTTAATAAACTATATACTAAATCAATGAATGATAATAAAATAGATAATGATGAATATAATGAATTAGTCAAGGTATATGAAGAATATAAGAAGAACAAGAAAAATAAGTTGAGTGTTTATTTTAGATTAAAGCTATTAGTGCTTAGTAATAACAATGTTCTTAATAATAATAATATTAGTTTTAATATTTATCCTGGAACTGGCTTCGCAGATAGATAGATATAGAGTTTTGACTGCAAATATAGTCTTAGTCTTAGCCATAACTAAATTATCTTTTCTTGGTACCTAAGTATAAACCTCTTCCTTTTTGTACTACCTTTATACCTTCACCAGTAATTGCAAATTTAATTAAATCAGGTGTGGCTGATAAAGCAGCTCTAGGTTTTCTAGATGCAGCTGCACTTCCTCTTTTACTTGCTTTTTCTAATGCTCTTACTGGATTATTAGCAACTTTCTTTCCAAAGTTAACCGAAGCTTTACCAACACTTTTGAAATCTTTCAATCCCTCTGCTTCTGTTGTTGCATCACTGACAGTCATTGACTTATTTCTCTTACATTTAACACAATTACCCTTCAACAAATTAGTACCTTTTGAAGTAATATAACCTCTTATGTTATTAGTACCACTATAATGTCTACCACCAACATAATATGAATTAGTTTTAAATTTCTGTAAAAGACTCATTTCTATATATAAAAAATAATGGAAGTTAAAAAGTATAATCCTTTTGTTGTTATGAATAAACATAAACCTAAAGCTAAGCCCAAGACAAAGTTTGAAGCAAAAGGTTTATCTCTAGAGAATGAAAAGAAATTAGATATTATTTATGCTAGGGGCTTTGTTAAGACTAGTAGGAATTAGTTTAGAGCTGTGGGGCTTTGCCCATCCGCGAAGCGATTTCACCGATCAGGGAACCTGCTTTGCATATGTTTCACCATAACTATGACTATAACAATGACTATAATTAAGATATCAAATCAACTATCTTATTACCATGACTATTAACACTAATAACCTTTCTAGTTAATACTAATGCATGACATATAACATCGGCAACTGCAGCACTAAATTTAAAATTAAGTTGTATTGGTTGTGGGCCTATTTGGTCACTTTGATAGCTAGTATCAGATACTTTTATTCTATAACTACTTTTGAATATTCTATGATTTATATATGGTTTTTTTATGTTGTAGCCCATTATAATCTTTATTAAAGCTAACAATCTCTTCAAAAGCCTCATTATAATTATTGGTAATATAATTAAAATTCATTCTATCCTCGGGATAAAACTCACTACCAATCTTAAAATAACATTCAGTAACGTTCCTTATATCAAATGTACTTGCATCATGAGTTTGTTCATTAACATTATTATTTTGAAAACCAACTATTATATATTGTGGTCGTTCTATACCACTTTCCATACCTAGATCAAGCAGGAAGTTAGTAGCATTGGGTACATTCTTATAAAATGTCTTTCTTTCATAATAACTAAATTCTACATAATTCTTTTAAAACCTTTTGCACAATAATTCTATTGTCATTACTAGGATCAAAACTAGGCACACACCATATATCTCTAATTTCTATATTACCATCATTAGCAACTGCATCAGCACCAGCATTAACTCTAAATAGAGCTCTATCATTATTATTTCTTTTTAATATTAGTTTAAATCCTAAACCATATATAATCTTTTCTAAATCATTTACAAAACCAAATAGACCACTTATCTTAATCATCTTATACATATGACCTTGTTCTGCAGCAATATGGTCTCTTTTAAGATGACTGGCTCTATTGCCTTGATGTCTAGCAAAACCACTCTCATATTCATCATCAGTACTAGTTAATAACTTATACATCAATAGATTAGGATGACAATGATCTATATATTCAATAGTCCTACCACCACTAGATTCAAGCTTAACTGAACTAAATATTGCAATCAAACCATAATTAACTAATCTGATATTAGAATTATTAGCAAATACACCACCAGCATCATCTGATACAAAAAACTCTGCCTCTAGATACGAATCATTCAAACCTAAATGATTCTCTTCTCTATTGAGAATGATATTAATATTGGTATTAACCGTATTCATTGTTGCTAGATTATTAGGTTTATTTTTTATAATCTTACTTTTGTGTGTATCATTGTTATAACCATAAGTTGTATCCAAATTAAAGTTCATTTTTGTAATTCAAAAATTTAACTTTAACTATTACTCTAACTATAATTATAACTATAACTATGACTATAACCAAAGTTATAATTATAACTACAAATATAATCTAATATTTGAATATAATAAATTGACTGACAGTTTAATCACGGGAAACACAACTTCGTTAATCTTATATGAACTACGAAAGATAAATGAAACTGAATGATAAAGCCAACAGAAAAGTTTAACTTTAGTGAACCTATACTTAACTCATCAAAATTAGGTTTAGTTGGATTATCGGTTTATAATTCGGTGTTGAATGTGAATAGAAGGAACAATCATTTCATATATGATATCAAGGCTGAAACATGGTCAGATACCCGTATTTTAGCTATTATACCAGGAGCATACGAATTTTTCGAAATAGCAGAATTAATAAAAGAAGAAACTAATGGTAATGTTATAATAGAATCTGATAAGAATACAATGAAAAGTTTAATGGAGGTAAAACAAGGTGCAATAAACTTTGACATCGAAAATTCAATAGCCCATTACTGGGCTTTAGAAAAATAGTATATGAACAAGGTAAATATACATCTCAGAAAATTGTTGATATCATGGATTTTAGTACTATTAACTTTTATTGCAATAGTAAATCTGGTGTTGAAGATAATGGCAATAACGCAGACATAATATATACTTTTACTCTAACAGAACCACCAGGTTACTTGATAAATATTATACCAACTAATGATAGAATGTAACTAATGATAGAATAGAATATATAGAGTTTCATATTAAAGATGAGCATGGAAGACCTATAGACTTTAATGGCGGTGTATTAAGTTTTACTTTACATCTGACTTAGTCAGCTGGTCGAAGACCCGTCAGCGAAGCTGCTTCGCAGATCTGGTGTAACCAGCTGGGCAGAGCCGCCATCTAGTATAGATAAAAACTACAAAACTCTCCGATCCCAATTAATTCTTAGTTTACCATTTATATTTTTATTTTTAGTTATATCAATGACAATGTAATTATAAGGCTCCTTCCATACCTTATTACATATATTAGCAAGATAATTATAAATAAGTTCAACACTATTAAAGAAATCTTGATATATAGATATCAGGACTTTACTTCTTTGTTCAAATAAAATAAATAGATTACAATTCTCTCTAACACTCTGTCTATCTATTGTGAACAGATTTTGATTAAATTATGTCATATTACAATTATTATGTCCACCCCTACAAAAGTATTCATTAATAACTGGTTATTTGGCTCTAACATCATCGAATATCATAACTTTCTTTAATTCTTTCGGTAGTTGATCGGGAGAGGGAAAATCTTTTATATCTTTAACAAACTCAACATCTGCTTTATCGTCAACAGAGTTGCGACTTCGTCGATTATAACTCTCTACACCTTCTTATTGATCACCAGTAGGACCAATGATGTATAGCTTATCAAAGTATATTCTAGCCAGAATTAATTATTTAAATAAGAATGTTTTACCACCTTCACTAGGACCAGATATTATACATCTAAAGTTCTCTGGGAGTGTAGCTTCTGTAATTATATTATCATCATTTAGCCACGATTGTAGATCTTCATTTATGTTTACAGAGATATTGTTACTAAGACATTCTTTGTTGTTAGGTTTACCCCTTTGATGTTTTTCATCAAATATTTATATAAAATTATCATTAACATTATCATTATCATTAACATTATCATTATCATTAACATTATCTCTATCATTAACATTATCATTAACCTTATCATTATTAGTAAAGCTACTTCGTAGATCATTATTATTAACATTATCATTATTAGCAAAGCTACTTTTTAGATCATTATAATTAACATTATCATTAACATTAACAATATAATTATCATTATCATTAACATTATATTTATCATTAGCATTACAACCTAAACAAAAACACTCATTATGTATTCCTGAATGTTTACATTGATTAACTAGAATTTTCAAAGCATTGTTAATTCTAAATCCGCTATCAAAAAGATAGATCAAGTATAAACAATAAGCCCCACAAGAAGATTCATCATATTGTTGTATTCTTTCATTAGAGCCTAGATCAATATATTCTTCTAAAAATAATGGTGGGGTTTCTACACCAAAACTATCAAAGTAATACACCGGACCACCTTCTCTTCTTATAACTAAAACCCAATGTGTACATTCAGTTGGATGTAAATTCACAATAATGTTGACGTCAGGTTCACTTGTGTTATCTGTGTTATCTCTCATAACAATTTCAATTGGTGTTAGACTTGTATCTTTTCCTATATCTTTTTTTCTGATCACTCATAGCATTATTATCAATATTAAATTTATTATTGAATTCCTCAAAAGTCAGGATAAGCATTTTTAATAGGTATAAAAATGGAGACAGGTAGCGCAGTTATAAGTTTTATTTTCTTAATTGGAATTTGTTATATAAAATATGATTCAATACCAAGTAAATATGCAAAAGTAGAAGAAAGCTTTAGTGGATTTATGAAAAGGAGTCTAGTTAGATTTGAATAAGAAAAATCACCATTACATACTATTGTTTATGGTGGTACTGGTACAGGCAAAACATATTTTATTAGAAAATATTTAAAATTATATTTAGATCCGCGAACATACTCCGTCTCTGGTAAACCAAGCGGTTACACCGATCAAAACCAAAACCAAGATCGGCGAAGCAGTTTCGTAAACTACGAACAAAGTTCGTTCACCGATCAAGCTAAAAATATAATCATAGTATGTAAAGATGATACAGATTGGATAGATCTTGAGACTGGTGAGCTTTATATTGGGTTTAATTCATGGGAAATAAATATGATCACATCAAAAAAATAAGTCTAAATTCAAAGATAGTGTAATAGTACTTGATGATATGGGTGATAAGTTAAATAAGGATATAGTTTTTTATTTCACAGGAGGAAGACATTATAATATTCAACTGATTGTAATGTGTCATAAACCAGTCCAAATAATTAATACAGCAAGAATGAGTTGTGATGCTATTTTTTTAACAACTTATGATGAAGTTTATCTATTTAAAATTTTTAATGAAATATATAAACGTTAACATAACTTCAATAAAACAATTAGTGAGTTAATTAGTAACTATTATAATTGTACAGACGGAATGTCAGATGAACTTCGTTATGGTATAATTAAATATAATAGGAAAGACAATATTTTTTTTACTATTGATAAAAATAGAACTATGATATTCGAGATTCGAGAGATGGTTTCCTTGATTTAAGGAGTTTAAAAGATAAATTAGAAAGTGAAGAAAAAAAATAAACTTAAAGCATATATGAAGCCACTCATGATAAATGCTACAGATAGAAATACTATTAATCATAATAATTATCAGTTCTACCTTAATAAACTTCTTACATTAAAAGGTATTAAAATACAGAATGATGTTTCAACACAAGAAAAAGTTAAAGCGGATGGTTTTAGAATAATATCAACTATTTTTGGAATTATAAGTCCGGTTTTATGATATATAATTATATATATCCTGATACAATAGTAAAAACTGCTGGGGTTGTAGCAATGGGTGCAAGTAGTATGTTAAGTAGAGCAGCAAGTACATTAGTTAATTATGGTTATGGAGAAGATCTGCAAAGCATGTTGGAGAACCAAGGGCAGAGCTCATTCGCAGATGATTTACATAGTGGCTTTGCTAATACAATAGAAAAAATACAAGAAGAATGTATAGATTAGGAGAAGGGAACTTTAAATAGAAAGGGACAAAAGTATGTAAGTAAACTCTATGAAAATAATGAAGAATTTAGAGAAGAAATTATAAATTTTGTTAGAGATAAAAAAAGAATTAGACCTTAAAGAGATTTTAGATAGAAGATATAAAACTGATACACTCAATACGACTGGGAAGGAATATTTAGCAAAGTGTATACTGTCAAATATAAAACTAAAGATTTAATTGAGATATTGGCTAAATATGATGGGTATAATTGAAATGTTTAGAGTGTAAACATAAAAGCAGACTCTTTTAATTTAGCTTTTCATTATTCAATATGTCATGAAGATAAAATTAGTAATTGTGAATTTGGTGATAAGAAATTAGGTGGTATCTGTATCAAGGAACTTGCTCAACGAAGTTGTTTCGCAAATTCACCAAAGAAAACTGATTGTTCTTTTAAAAATGAATCTGGATATAACTCTAGCTTTAGTGTTAACTCTAACTCTAGCTCTGACTCTAATTCTAGCTTCAACTCTAGCTCTAGCATTAACTCTAATTCTAGCATTAACTCTAACTAAAACTCTAGCTCTAACTATAACTCAAGCATTAGCTCTAACTCTAACTATAACTCCAACTCTAAGTAACTCTAACTTTAACACCAAAGTCTCAACTAGAAGTTGTAATAATTGTAATTCTGTAAAACCACTAACTGATTTTGATAAGAGTAAGTATACTTGTAGAAATTGTACTTCAGCTAAAGTTAATTGTCTATATTGTCTTTTTGTTGAGAGATATGATTGGATAAGAGCTCATGTAAAAAGACAACATCCAAATGTAGAATTAACTAAAGGATTTACTAGAAATTTAACCCCTCAAAGAGATATACAAACTGGTGAAAGTTGTTCGTGTAAATATTATAATTTTGTATCAGTTCTTTTTAATAATAGAATAAATATAGAAAACGTAAAAGACGATATAAATTTATTGAAGAGTTTAGATAATTTAAATTTAAAAAATATAGAAAAGTAAAAAAAAATAAAAATTTATTATAAAATTTAGATATTTTTAAAAGCTATTTAAAAAAGAGGGAAATGACTCTTTAAGCGCGATAAAAAAGATTTTGTACTGGGACATGACTCCGATAGGGGCAATTTTGCTCTTAAAGAGTGATTCGCTCTTAATAGAGGAATTGTAAAATTAGCTTTCTTTCATTTTTAGCAACCACTAATAGTACATAAAGTCAGACTATAACTCAATTGTGAATTAGTTAGACTATAACTCAAATATATTGCAAATTATGCACAAAAAATTAAGTGAAAGAAGTTTGTGAGATATGCTTAAAATAGCTTTAGTTTTTCTCCACGAATCTGGCGAATTATTAAAGGGGGATATTCTAGTATACCATTCCGGCATTTATGTCAATGACCATAACGCTGGAGTCGTAGAACTTATATTTGAAGATTTATTCGGAAGAGAAGATAACATTCATTACTAATTTTCGTTGCAATCTGAAATTTAATTATCATTATCTCGAAACGTATCCGTCCGATTTAGTTCCTTCCTCTTGCATATCTTATAATATAGGCCTGTAGTAGTCACTGCCAAGTTTGCTCAATTTTGAACCAACAATTTTGGAGCTATTTACATTTGAAAAATTCCCCCAGGTATTAAGATTGGTTATAGAATTAAAAAGGTAGCCCCACTCCACCTCCCTGGCGTACAGACCTCATTCTCATACAGAGTGTGTATCCAACTAATAGTTGTCCATTCACAAAATTTGAATTTGATACTTTTTTAAGTTCTTGAGATATTGCTAAAAATCCGTATTTTTTATGCCCAAGTTTTGCTATTTAGTTCGTATGCCTTAATTATGCTTGTTTAATAAATGTTATTGTTCAAAAGATAGCTCTTTTGAGTAGCCAAGCGAAAAACATGGTGAATGGCCAAAAGTGCCGTGGAGAAAAAAGGTCCACTCATGGAGAATTATTCTAGAACATTCTTCGTGAAGTAACCTGTTACGCGTTACTGACCAGCGAATCAGAATGAAGATTAGTTACTGGAGTTACAAGCTACTGGTTGTTTCAATGCTTTATTTTTGTTACAAGCTACAGGTTGTTACAAGCTACTGGCTGTTACCATGCTACTGGTTGTTTCAATGCTTTATTTTTGTTACAAGCTACAGGTTGTTACAAGCTACTGGTTGTTACCATGCTACTGGTTGTTACAAGCTACTGGCTGTTACAAGCGCAGTTTACTCGATACTAAGTGAGACAGAAAACGATAGATTTTGAGTGAATATGTATCGGCGAATTTACAAACGAGCTGATTATTTTTTTCTAGAATTAAGCCATTTCTTAACTTAATGTTAGACTTAGAGTGAATATGTAGTAGTGGATAAAACAAGGAAACCAACAAGAAATAAAAATTGGCCCGATTCGACATACGCGATTAGCGTTTGGAGAAAGGGACAAGTTTTGCTGGTGGTTGGTTTCCTTGTTTTATCCTTTACTAACAGCCGCATGTTAATTATTTAAAATTTTTAAAAAAATCAAATTACCTGAAATTGCAAAAATTGAAGATAATTTTTTCTGGATGTCCTTTCAAATTATAGTTATTAAATTTATTTTCAAAGTACATATTATGTTTGTATTTCAACATGAAACATCCTTTTTAGCCATTTTTTTTTACTAATGAGCTAAATTTTGCACACATTATTATTAACGTTTTAATTGAACGAAGTTTGAAGCAATTACTGAAAATGTTAGTGTTTTTACGACTCGAAGATGAGTATTGTGATTCTACAGGTTTATTACAATCCAAATTATTTGGATTATATTGCTGTGCTGTCTTTTTTTTAAAATTTTCGGCTTTTTCGCGTCAGTGCAAAGTCAAAGCAGAGTGGTGCTTTTAATCACGCTGGAGTAGTAAAGAGAGTGGAAAAACAAGTAGTTTTGAAGCGCGATTATCAAAGTACCTTTAAATTGGAGTAAGAAATTGGTATTTGAACTAATTTTAGGTTTATGAAAACAAATTTTTACGTGCAGCAATTTAACTGCTGTTTTCAGTGTTTCCTCTCTTGAGTGCTATGATAGATGTTTCAATGAAGCGCATTGGAAATTGATTGAACTCAGCGACGGAGATCTAACGCTTTTTCAACTTTGACAGTGTCGTAAAATATTAAAATAGAAATTTTGCCCCTTTTATCTATGTGCATTATCTATGTGGTCTTATCACCTAGTATCTTTTTTACGGTATCATTAGTTGCTAATGAGGTACAAACGAACCTAATTAGGGATGTGAGCTTATTTCTTGTGGTTTTCAAGTGTTTGGCACTATTTGCTCTCAACCCGTTTCAATGATTTTTTAAAGTTTTGAGAGTATTTGTTTCATTTTTTGTTGTCTTATCGTTGTTGTGTTCATCTCATTAAGGACATGTCCCATAGGTTACTAAAATGAGTTTTTTAATCGGTTGAGATGTTTCAGTTCAAAGCCAAGTTTTACTTAGACTTTTACTCTTCTCATGAAATGTCAAATATTTTAGGTTTTACTAGTTTTTGTTGCTTAATTTGTTTAATTTTCTCTTGATATCCCAAATGACCAGTCTCATTGTTTGCTAAGGATTCCCAAGTTCATATAGTAAATCGTTTCAGTTTTTTGCTAGTTTTTCTTTCGTACGCTTTTTGTGTTCAAAATATTTTACTGACTTTTGTTTTAAGTACTTGTTGTACTTATTACTGTTTTGTCACTTAATATCATTAATGGCAGTTGTCACCCGTTATGAGTAATTGTTGAATCTAATTACTGGCTTAGTTCACAGCCATCGTTTTTATGATTTTGACACCTGTTTTTTTGAAAAAAAAAATTTGATTCAGGCTTCTACAGTGTTTTTGTTGTGGTCCTTAAATTTCACTATGAACAACATTAAATTCTTTCTGAACTTCTAGGGTGGCGTCCCTTTGAAAGTAATGTATGACTTTTAAAGTTTTCCGATATGCTTTGGTTAATGGTTTTCCCTTTAGTTATGAGGTTCTCTTAGTTTGTGCCACTAATTTTTGCCTCTCTTAGATTTACGTTGCTATGTCAACGGTTGAGTCAATTACTCGGATTATTTTTCAGTATTTGTCCTGCTTTGTTTTTGAGCTTTCGTGTGATAGTTAGGTCAGCAAAAAATTCAATCAAATTTTTGTTCAGTTTTTCATTAAACTACCATTCAGAACTATCAACGGTATAATTTTAATTCCCAACATCTGCGCGAAAATTTAAGTATTATTGAAATACTAGCTTGGCTTTCTCTCAATGAACTAACGATTCAGTCGGTTCTGCAAGGAAAACGAATCTTTTTTTGATAATTTAGCCCAAGCAGTGTTTTGTTTTTCGAATAGTTCAAGAATTGTTAGCTTTAAAAAATTATCGTTTACCTTAGTGTAACTTCGATTATTTGCTTTCAAATGAAAATTATAGCAACTAGCACAGGTGCTGGTTTTTGTGCAATTTTACCTAATGCCCTTCTCCCGCCTGTTCGATTTTTTTCGTCTGGTTATTTGATTTTTTGTCCTCAGGAGCAGATTAACAGGTAAAAAGCGGAGGGCATGAACTAACTGCGCACTTATCTTAAAGTCTTAACTTTTACGAATTTTTAAGTAAGCACTTCAAGGAAACTGTTGAAGAGACAATATAGTGTTTCAAGGCCTGCGAAGGAAACTTTATAGTTCTTTTATATTACTTTTCCCCAATATCAAAATAGTATTCATTGGAACAACTCAATTTTTTCCGCTATCGAAAATCATGGAGTGCTGGTCATCAATTTCGTGACATACTTATAGCTAAGGTTTTCCAACACAAATTTTAAACTGGCGGCTCGTGATCATCTTTTCCGTAAGTGCACCCCCAGCTTAGTGGGCATATATTATTTGCATCCCCAGACGCGCGTGCCATGTTTTCGCATAATAATTTACTATGTAATGGCACGTGCTCTGTAACGAGGGGCACATAACGTACTGGAGGGCCCAAACAAAAAAATCCTGAAAATAGAATGAGAAAATCAAATTTTTCAGTATTTTGTGAGAACTCAATGAGAACTCAATGTTTTTCAACCCTATTTTTGTGAGAACACAATGTATCTAAAAACATTTGAAAATTACTTCATCAGCGTTTGGTCGTTTTTGCAGTCTAACCTGATGGTCAATGAACTTTTTCTTCTCAAACGAGCAAGCACCTAAGTCAAAAAGAGCTTGGAGACGGTAACAAAATCCTCCCAACTTTTCCTTTCTCGCATTTCAGCAATTTTACGCAGAACCATTTAAAAGTAAGTCTTTATTCAAATATACCAAAACGGAAGGACCATTTTGATTTCTCCTAATGTTGAAAATTTGTCAAAAGAGGCAGCAAAAAATAAGGAACAGCGTTTTCATCCAGGAAAAGAAGGAAATTTTTGGTATTTTTAGGTTAAGACTACCAGGATTTTAGTCTCAAGGCATTTCAACGCTGAATCAGCACATTTCAAGAGTAAAAATTTAATTCAGTTCAGAAAAATTGCAGCTCCATAATAATTCAAGTTTCTCTATGTGCAATTTTCTTCATCATTATTATTTTGAGGTCATAGAGTTCAATCAGGCTAGATTTATCCTGTATAGTCTGAAAATAAATCATACTTCAAAATTAAGCCTGAGTAGAATAATGTTATATTTTTGTAGCTTATACCTGGTAATTACTATAGTAGTATTCACATTCTTTTTACTAGAGCCGGTTTGTTAGCAATTGCCACGAAGCTCATTTAGCTTAGTGGTTACGACTTTCTACGCAAATTAAATATTACAAGTACGCACGCGGAGGTCGAAATCGCATATAAAGCAAAGCTTGTTGGCGGGACTTACTGAACATACTTTTTCTTGCAGTAAATTTTACTCAAAAATGAAGACTAGCCAGTGAAACTGGTTTATGATCTCTAAACTGAATCAGCGCTGATTTTCTCTGCCGTCAAGCTCTAGGTAAGCTTTTGAAAGAGCTAGTCAGCTCTATACACTAGAAATTAAAACAAAATTTTGGGGCACATCAAAAGAACTCCAATTGTGTAATTACTGGCTTCTTTTTGCATAAAATATAGCTTTTTTCAAACAAAACCTTTCTAAAGCCACAAAG